>NC_092807.1:55194238-55384238 GCF_040954645.1 Diabrotica undecimpunctata
ACTTTACCATTATTTTTAAGAGCGCGTTAGGATAATAAACACACTATTTTTAAACCACCACAATGGTATCCACGGCGGAGAAGAACATCTTTGGCACGGTGTGTATGGCGAAAGTGGCACCCCCAATTTGTCTGATGTAGCGATTTGACGAAATTGTAACCTAATTTCCAATAAAACATAATAATTTTGGCAACATCGCCATTCGTCCGTTCTGTTCAATAGTAAACTGCATACGAGGCAGGCCGAACACTATGCTATGTATTTCTTTTTGGAGGTAACCGCGTTAGAAGGTAAAAATTTGATATGTCGACTGTTTATACAACAGAAGAACGGGTACAAATAATAAAATGGTACTTTGGGGCAATTCAGTACAAGAAACTATTAATTTATTATGGCTTTTGAAAATAGGTCAATACCTATAGAAAAAACTGTATTGGCCATTATTCATCAATTTGAAAAGTTTGGCTGTACTAATGGCAGATGTAAAAAATGCTGCCCGTCAGAAAAACCTGGCGAAAACAAAATTTCTAAATAACGAGAAATTAGATTAATTCAAGTTTGTGCATTGGCTGAAGCGACGCCGCGCGCCGTGTTTAAGTAAACAAATTGCCGATGAAGTTGATTTGAATGCAAAAACAGTGAGGAATATTTTAAAAAGAAACAGCTACCATTGTTATAAAGTGCAAACAATTCAGGAAATATTTCTTAATGATCAATTTAAACGGATGCAATTTGGTGAAATTATGATGGAGAGATGCCATGCAAATAATAATTTTTTGAAAAATATTTTGTTTACAGATGAGTCCTCCTTCACAATTTACAAGAAACATAATCCATCCGTTGTAGTCTGATGTAGCGTCTGATCCAGAGTAGACGGCTACAAACAGCGTCTGACCCAGAATGGGCGGCTGATAACTACTAACTTACCAACCCGCCTGGCAAGCGTAATGTTTTAATTGCCATTCCCCCACCCCCACCCACCCACTTTTATCATGGCAAATAATAAAACAAAAGGAAATGGTCCCCAGGTGGGTAAGAAAATTTCTGAATCCCACACCTCAAAGGTCTGCCTCGCGGTATCTGGGGGAGGCAATAATTCGCTTTTGATAGATAAAAACAAAAACCCACTAAGACAACTCGACGAAAAGAAGAAAACCGAATACAGCTAAAATCCCGTAACCTTCTGTATTATAAAGGAAACGAAAAGAATAGTAAATTTGAAGTAGGATTTATAATAAATAAAGCTATAAGTAAGCGTGTCCAAATTATCAAAGGAATATCAGATCGTGTAGCCTATGTCATACTTAAAATAAGAAGAACATCAACTAAAATTATCCAGGTATATGCCCCCACGACAGCTTATGATGACGGAGATATCGAACTATTTTATGAAGATATATCAAAGGCTATGGAAGAACATAAAAATCGTCTTACACTAGTAATTGGATATTTCAATGTCAAACTGGATAGAAAACAAAACAAAGAAGAAACTAAAATAGGAGATTTCGGGTATGGTCATAGAAATGATAGAGGTGCTACTTTGATGAACTACCTAGAAGAAAAGCATCTATAAGCAATGAACTCCTTGTACAAAAAGAACCCCTAACGAAAGTGGACATGGATAAGCCCTAATGGATCCACAAAAAATAAGATCTACTACATACTATGCACGGAACGATATATCATTAAAGATGTAACAGTTCTTGACAGATTCACAACAGATAGCGATCACAGGATGGTTAGAGCAAAAATTAGTGTTGACGGTAACTATGAAATCAAAAGAAAAATAATTAGAAACTGGGATCTAGTAGATAGAAACAAACTAGGGCAATATAAAGAGATATACAAAGACCTACCAAAAGAACAACTTACCCAAAAATTAGACAGTGATGATAAAGATATAGACGAAATAGACAACATACTTACAGCAACGATGATTACAACAGGAAAAGAAAGAGCAAAAAAGGATCTAAAAGAAACAACTACTTATCAACAAAAACAAAGAAGCTTATGGATAAAAGAATGAAGCTGAACAAAGAATGGTAAAGGAAATCTATAGAATATGTAGAAATCAATAAAACAATAAGCAGAATGATAAAAGAAAATAAGAGAAAAAAACAAGAAATAAAAATAGAAGTAATACAAAAAAACAAAAATAAGAAATGCTAAAGAGCCAAATTAGGTAAGTGTGAAATAAACAAAATAAAAGATGTAAACGGAGTAGAAACAAACATTAAAGATGACATCATAAATACTATCCACCATTTCTACTCAGGATTATATAAAACAAAAAAGAAACCACCAGAAGAAATTAAAAACCAATATGGTGGAAAAGTGGTAATTAATACTCTACATTCCCTTTTTAACAAGATATTAAAAAAAATGAATCCCAAACAACTGGAAGGAATCCGTATCCATTATCCTACACAAGAAAAGGGATAAAGCAGATATAAAAAACTACCGTCCTATAACACTCCTTAATGTAATGTATAAACTCTTAACAAAAATTTTTACCAATAGATTGTTTAGAGAGATTGTTAGTAGACAAAATTCGATGGATACCAGTCGAAAGAACAAGCTGGTTTTAGAAAGGGTTTCAGCACAAGTGACCATTTACTAGGTATGAATATACTTATAGAATAAACAACTGAATACTACATTCCTCTATATATAGCGTTCATATATTTCGAAAAGGCTTTCGACAGTGTCGAACATTGGGCAGTGAAAAGTTCTATGATTAACAGCAGTATTGACCACAGATGTACGGAACTAATAGCCAATATATATAAGGAAGCCAAAACAACAATTAAAGTTTATGAAGAAACAAAATCAATACAAATAAATAGAGGCGTAAGAGGATGACACAATATCACCGAAACTTTTTAATCAGGCTCTGGAAGATATTTTTAAAAGATTAGAATGGGAAGAAAAAGGTATAAAAATTTGTGGACAACGCTTGAACCATCTAAGGTACGCTGATGATATCGCATTGATAACCGATAAAAAAGAAGAATTATTTGAAATGATGAAAGAACTGGACGGAGAAGCTGGAAAGATAGGCCTTAATATGAATAACAGCAAGACCAAAATCATAACAAATACAGATGAAGATATTACAATGAGGATCGGACAAGATGAAATAGAAAAAGTTCAGGATTATATATATCTGGGTAAAACTATAAAACTTAACAAAGATAACCAAACAGCAGAGATAAAAAGACGAGTTAGACTGGCATGTGCGGCATTTGGCAAACTAAGCTACATTCTTAAAAACAAAAGATATCCACAGCATCTTAAGACCAAAGTATACAATCAATGCGTACTCCCTGTTCTCGCTTACGGTTCCCAAACGTGGACATTTACAAAAGCAAATATGGACAAAATCATAAAACTCAAAGAGCAATGGAAAGACCAATGTTGCACATAAGACTAATGGATAAAAAGGGAAACGAGTGGATAAGAGAGAAAACAAAAAGAGAAAACAAAAAATAAAAGTGAGGGATGTTAGAAAAGAAGTTGCAAAATTGAATTGGAGATTTGCCGGACACAATTTAAGACAAAAAGACGACCCATGGAACAAAATTCTTATTAGTTAAAAATTCTTATTAGTTGGAGACCGTGGGAATATAAACGAAGCAGAAGAAGGCCCCAAATGAGATGGGCAGATGATATCAAGAAGCACGAGGGCTCTAGGTGGATGACTATAGCGACAGACAGAGGAGAATGGAAAAGAATTGGGGAGGCCTATGTCTAAAGATGGACCGAAGAAGGCTAATTAGATAGATAGAGATTTTTAAACCCTCTCTAAATGATTTGTTTTTTTTTGCTCATTTATGATTTTTTATCACTTAAATAAAATTATTGTATTTATTATTAAAATATATCGAAAACCAAAATTAGACATAGGAAACGTGTAATAAATTTTACTTAGTTTTGTGGAGAAAACTAAAATTGCAATAAAATATAGGGCGTTCCCTGGGAAGACACAAATGTTTGAGACCTCACTGTATTTACAAGACCTTGTATATTTTCAAACAATTTTAAAATTTACTTTTCATTTACCTGTAGATCACTGAATATACATGATTTTGATCTGTTTTTGCCGTTGAGCCAGAATACACCGTCGCATCGCAGTAAAGGTGCCTCACTCTACATAAAGCTTCAACTCTCGTTACATTGTAAGTTGTATTGACAAATAAATCTATATTAAACTACTATTAAAAATATCTTGGTTTTTTAAATTTATCTAAGAATTTTTAATTTTGCTATATCCGGCCATGAACCAATAATATCGACAACTACTTTCAACATTGCTACACTCTTAATCACTGTGTTAAACCTTAAAGTAAATTACAACAAATATATTAGTAGAACACATATTCTTTAAATTAAAAGAAAACTAGTCAACTACTGAAAAGTAAGTTATTTCTTACAATTTCCTTATCCAACGTCTTAGTTAGGAAACGCCAATGTCCCAATTAATTTCAAAGAGTAATCCTGAATTTTAAATTGAAAAAGTTTCAGAGCATTATTGAGTTTTATTCATAGTGACCCGTCTCATCAATTATATTCAGTGATTTAGAATAAATTCTTTCTAGCGGCAAAAAGGGATCATTTCGACCTCGTTAAACAGAGAAATCAATAAAAAGAAAATTCGGGAAGTCTGCAGAGCTTACTCATAATGCGAAGTTAACCATAAAGATGAGCCAACACACGAAAAATTGACCGGAAGGAAGGTTAACATAGTTATGAAAAGGAAGAGTGGAAAACAATTAAATTTATAGACCGGAGTTTAAAATTTTATTTGAATTATGCATGACTGATGCATGAATAATGAATTAGAGTATAAAATAATTATCGTACACGGAGCAAATAATAATCTACAGTGCATACACCAAGTGGCGAATTTGGAAGTGATAGATAGATTCGTATACTTGAGCTCCCTAATAACCAACAACGACGATTACTCGTCACAAAACAAGCGTAGACTAGCAACAGCCCAAACTGCAACAGCTAAATTAATTAGAATATAGAAAAACCGAAGAATAAGGAGAAATACTAAGCTCAGGTTTGTCAATGCCTTTATTTTTCCCATTGCTACATACCCAGCTGAAAAATGTGACTCTAAAAAAACATCAATAGGAGTAAGATCAAAGCCTTCGAAATGTAAGTCTATACAATAATCATACGCGTGCTCTGGACAGGACATAGAACCAACCTGTCAGTTCTGCAAGAGCTTTATATAAGAGACAGGATATTAAAAAAAGTAAACCGAGGATACCTAATTTACTTCGGCCACATAGCTAAAAGAACGAGGACCTTGGAACTATAGAACTACATGAAGTCGTCCATATAGCAGGATCGCAGCTAATAACGATAGCAAGCTAATAATATTTAGAGTCCCATTACGACCAGAGAAGGGCTAAAGTAATGAGGAGGAGGGAAACAATATCAAATATATTATTTAAAAATGTACAAAACGTACAATAAAAAATGTACAGAACTATCTGACAAGTAAAAACTAATTAATTTGAGAACCACCTCGACCCTCAACTCTCCTCGCGTACATTTTATAAAAATGTCATTCCATGACATTTCTGGTTTAAGGGTAAGTCCAAATACCAATAGCTGTAACTCGGTTGTCAGTAATAACATTGCCCCCTCCTTTAGACAGGCGACCCTGCCAGTCCACTGTCTCCTCAATACTTGCCGCCAACCCCAAGGAAAGTAAAATATGTGAAAATTGTTGGGGTGTTCCTGGGCAATTTGCGTAAAAATTAAATTTGCTTTTGTAAAGAAAATCACATCTCCTGTGACGCTTTTTCTCGCTTGTTCCATTTTACGAATCGATAGAGGAACATTCGATAGAGTCTATTGAAAAAATCCGCATAAGGGCTACTGGTACCCTAAGGGAGTTAATTATGACCTAAACATGGAATAGTAATAGGTCAATATCTCTGATTTCTCCTTCATGCCACCTGAAAGTTCTTTAGTTTTCTCCATTAGGAACCTGCAAAAAAAGCAAAACTGCAGGTCGGGAAAACAAAAAATTTTAGCTTCGTTTTGCGATTTTCTCACGTATAATTTTAAGAATATATTAATATTGATAGTTTTCATAGACAAAATTATTGGAAAAGTTGTAAAAAATTTAAATGTTGTTGCACTATTTTCTTCTTACGCTACTTTGTATATGGGTATGATTTAAGCTTATGTGAAAGATGGCAAAAGAAAAGTGTTAAAGTGATATTCAAACTAAAAACAGTTTTTAAGTTTGAGGGCCAAATTCTTTTAAGTGAGACCATTTTTTCTCTTATCCCATTCAAAAGTCAAAAAAAATCAATATGTACAATATACATATATATATATATATATATATATATATATATATATATATATATAGCAGTGAAAAAACAATAGGCGTAATGATATTGATTAATAAGTAGAAGTCCGGTTTTCTCTCTTTCCCCCTGTTTTCCCTCTTCTTCTTCTTAAAATGCCCTCTCCTCAATGGAGGTTGGCTACTACAATTTTAAAATCTTCTCTATCTTCAGCTGTTCTTATTAGCTGTTCAAAATTTAGCCCTGTCCATTGTCGGATGTTTCTGAGCCACGATAGTCTTTTACTTCCTAGGCCTCTCTTTCCCTCGATTTTTCCTTTCACTATAAGTTGGGCATATTGGTACTTATTATTTCTCAGTATGTGGTCTAGGTATGATGTTTTTCTAACTTTTACTGTGTTAAAAAGTTCTCTTTCCTTGCCCATTCTATGCAGCACTTCTTCGTTTGAGGTATGCGATGTCCATGAAATTTTGAGCATTCTCCGGTAGATCCACATTTCAAAGGCCTCCAATTTAATTACGGTTAATGTTTTTAGAGTCCACGTTTCAACTGCATATAGAAGAGTCGACCAGACGTAGCATTTTGATAAACGTAGTCGAATTTCGAGTTTTATTCGAGAATCACAAAACAGTTTTTTTATTTTTTCGAAAGATTTTCTGGCCTGTTCTATTCTCGATCTTATTTCTAGATCAGGATTTAGGCTGCTATCGATCCAACATCCCAGGTACTTAAATCTATTGACCTGTTCTAAAATGTGCCCATTTATTGTGCAAGGTTGAGGTACGTTTTGGTTTTTTCGGATTGACATCACTTTGGTTTTTTTAATGTTTATTTCTATACCAAATTGCTCACAGGTCGAGTTGGTCTTGTGGATGAGTCGTTGTAGACCTACGTCGAAATTCGCAATTAACACTGTATCATCGGCGTATCTGATACTGTTGATATTTACGCCATTCACCTTGACTCCATCCTTGGAATCCTCCAATGCTTCTTTAAATAGAAACTCGGAGTAAAGATTAAACAGCAGAGGCGACAGAACACATCCTTGTCTAACTCCCCTCCTAATTTCTACTTCTGCGGATGTGGAACCTTCCATCCTAACTCTGGCGTTTTGGTTCCAGTACAAGTTTTTTAAGAATTTGATGTCTTTTCCATCTAAACCGATTTCTTGCAAACGTTCTAATAGTAGGTCGTGTCTTACTCTATCAAATGCTTTTTCGAAGTCTATAAAGCATATAAATATATCTTTCTGTTGGTCGTAGCATTTTTGGGCGAGAACTAGTAAACTGAACAGGGCTTCTCTCGTTCCCATGCCGGCTCTGAATCCAAACTGATCGTCTTCGATGATTGTTTCGCACTTTCTATAGATACGATTATGTACGATTTTTAGTAGGACTTTTACTGCATGACTCATAAGGCTTATCAGACGGAACTCATTGCAGTGTTGTGGGTTTGGCTTTTTTGGTAGTGAGATGAATATTGACTCCAGCCAATCTTGGGGTATTTTACCTGTATCATAAATGCGATTGAATAAAAGGACAAATATTTCGATATTTTCTTCGCTGATTAATTTTAACGTTTCTGGGTATATTCCGTCTGGACCTGGGCTTTTATTTGTTTTAAGATGATTAATTGCATTTATGATTTTAGATTTCAGAATTGTTGGCCCTTCGTTGTTATTTTCCAATCTTGGTTCTTCTCGTATGTAGTGAAAAAGAATTTTAATATAGTTTTCCCATTCTTTCAGTTTGTCTTCCGTTGATTCTAGCAGCTTGCCATCCATGTTCAGCATGGTGTGAAAAGTCGTTCTCTTGGTAGTCGATGTAAACTCTTTTACCTTTTTATGTAAATTAAAAAAATCGTGCCTTTGTTGTAGTTCTTCTATTTCCACGCATTTTGTTTCCAGCCATTTCTCTTTTGCTTCGGTTATTTTTTTTTCGAATTATTCTATTTAGTCTTTTGTATTCTCCGTCCTTGTCATTTTTTCCTTTGGATTTTCTTCGTTTGTTCATTAATTGTAAAATCTCTTCTGTCATCCATTTCTGTTTGTTTTCCCTCTGGGTTCTAGGAATGTGCTTTGTAAGTTGGTTGCATCTTTTTTCCACTCCACTTTCCCTTGTTTAAGAATTGTTAGGGTAAATTATACTTGAGATCAACCTATCTGTATCGGCCAGGTTCGTTTTCTTTATCTCAACTGTTAATTGCTTTTGGATACTCACCTTATATTACCTAGTATTTTGTTTGAAGTCATATTACCATCCTTTTCTTATTAAAATGCTTTTAAAACTGAGAATAGTCTTATTTCCTTATGCAAGACAGCATGCAATAACTTTTTGTTGTTTGTATGAGTACAGTACCTACCTACATTGATGATTGTTTCACATTTTATGTTTGTGTGTCACAGTCTTCAACTTGTAAACATTCTGGTGATTTTACATAACCATTAGTTTGATTACATGTTTTTATATAAAACTCTATATGAGTTTTTTATTATTACTATTTTCATTTAGATGATGGACGACGTTGCCGATTCCTTTGTATTTTCTGTTGTGATTACCCTGACGTCTTGCTTGATGTGTAGCATTATTATTTTTATTTAAATAATATAACGTAATAACCAAAAAATTTATTATACAAATTAGCAACTAAAAGTATACATGTTTATTTACAACTACACTGGTTTCGTTTATAACAACTATGCCAAGATGATGGGTTTAAAAATCGAGAATAATTATAAATATTTTAAAATTGATTTAGAGTTTAATAAAATTGTAAAAAGCGCAAAAACTATGACACCTAGATATAGGGCATTCTTATACCTTTCAAAAGAGAAAAATTTGTTTAATATAATAATTAATATACATGGTGTTCTATTTAAAATAAGCTACATATCACATATCACATAATCTAATAATAAATCTGTAAAATGTTTAACGCCTTGTAAAAAAAAGCTTAATATTTAATCATGACATAAATTTAGAAAATGTCCAAATATTTAGATATAAGCGAAAATTTAGTATAATTGTCTAGATAAGTTTCGACTGACTCTTCTTTTTCAACTTTACATTTTAGGAAAAGTCAATATAACTCAGAGCACTCTGTACTCAGGTATATTGAACCCTTTATAAAACTATATCTTATTTTTTGCGGAAAATTGGAAAATGCAATAAAATACAGGCTATCTTATAAGAAAAAAAGTATAACTTTGATACGATGCAATTTACTGAGATACCCTGTATATTTTATGTAGCTTTTACAATTTTACAAACTATTATTGTAAATTTTTTTAAATATCTCATGGTTATTTCGATTTGCGAATGTTGCCGAATTGCAGGCCTCCAATGCTATATAGTTTGCTCAAATTGTTCTGGTAAAACATGCAGTAACATCATGTAAATATAAAAATTAATCGAAAAAATCGAAGAATTCAAAGATGAAATACCCACAATGATGCCAATTCTAACTCCCGTTCTTCTGTTCTGCTCTCCTGTTCTGCAAACATTCACCTTTGATACTGAATTGGATCCTGAACCTTAACCAACAAAGAAAATGAAAAAACAATAGATGTAAAACAACTTTTTAAATATATAATTATTATTATAGTTAATATTTTCTCGCTTGGAAATTATCTATTCAGTAGTGCTTATGGGGATACTACTTAAAAAACACGCTTTCAGATTCTGTCTCAGAGGCGGTCGGCAAAAAGGTCGATAATAAATTATTAGCAACGTAGAAATGTTAACAAAATGATAAATTATATTAATAAAAAAAATGTATAATTTAAATCTAAGCCTAATGGTTCATTTTTGTCGTATTCTTACGAGTATTGAAGAACCCGGTCAACTTCGGAGTTCTGTAAAACTCATAGAAATTAATTAAATTAAACAAATTTGTAGTGAAAATTATTTTTTGAACAACCCCCTGTCCCATCCCCCAAAAGAAAATGTCGTCAAAAATTTTTGTTATTTTTGTTTATAACTGTTTATTTTCCATTTTACAATTAAAAGTAACAAAAATATAGTTGTAGACAATTTAATTACTACAAATAATACTTAATAAAATTTTCTACAGGGTTGCTAGTTTACGAGATACAATGTGAACCTTTTGTACCTCTTTTTCCAAGATGAAGGAAGGGGGACAAAGATGGCGATCCAAAAAATTGAACTTGAAGTTATTCTTACCCCCCCTCCCCCCAACACATAAAAAAAATAAAATTGTGTCCTCTCAAAAATGCAACACTTTATTATTCAGATGCGATTAAGGTAAACAAAATGTTAATCGTGACAGATTCTATGTCATCACTACATCTAATCAAGAAAATATACACCCAGCATCCATAAGCGTTACTAATAACGAAAGAACTAAATAAATTACATAATTATAGATATAAGTATCAAGTTTCTCTGGGTCCCATCACAGGTCGGAATAGCAGGTAATGAAGCAGCCGACCGAAATGCCAAAGAAGCTATAAATGATAACAGTAGCCAAATGTCTCTCCAATCTGTTAGTATGGATCTAAAAGGCTATTTTATGAAACATATTTTCGAGATCTGGTACAATAAATGGAAATCCACACCATCAACGCTTCAGGAAATAAAAAATAAAATTGGACCATGGCAACCACCCAGTGGCGCACCTAGAATTTGTCTGAGGGGGGAAGTTTGAAATTTTTCTATGCTATTTTTATTTTGAGTCCCTAAAATTTGGGTTTTAGTTTAATTTAAACTACTAAAGATAGCAGTGACAAAGATTCAGGTACCTATTATCCTGCCTACAAGCTAAAATCAGCCTCTTTTACTTGTGTGCAATTCACTTTCGCACGTACCGTACTCCGAAAGTGAGGTAGCCGCTGTAAGGATGATGACATTTTTGGAACACTCCTTTCTCTTATCTAGATTTTATCCATTGTTATGAAGCTATTTTCTTGTGGCATTTTAAAGTAATTACTGTTTTAATGGGAATAAGCCACAAATGAAGGTTAAAATAAGTTTATTGATGTTTGACATTAATCCAACTTCTCCCGGTCCAAGGCATGCTTCTCCTACAAAGCTCTTGATTTCATCGCTCTTCTAATTCCTTCATTCGATGAGCGTCGAGGTCTCCTTTTTTTTTCTTCTTCCAGGGGGCTTCCATTTGTGAAGTTTTTGGGGCCAACGTTCGTCAGGCATTCTCAATGTGTCCAAACCATTTTGAACCTCTTCTTTCTATTCTGTCAATGACCGTTTCTGTAGCATTCATGTTATTTCTTATAGATTCGTTGGTCTTCCTTTCCTGCCTTGATGTTCTAGCAGTTCTTCTCAAATAATCCATTTCAACTGCCAACAATCTTCTCTTCAGGTCTGCATTAATTGTCCATACTTCAGAGCCATAACAAGGAACTGATTCAACCATGGTTTGCTCTATTCTTTTTTTGTTACTCTTGGAAATGTTGCAATCCCACCATAAGGAGTTCATACATCCTAAAATTTAACGTCCATGATTAATTCGGTTTTTAATTTAAGTTTCTCCCAAGCCGTTCTTAGCAATGAGTGTACCTAAATATTTAAATTTTTCCACTTGTTTGATTTCCACGTCCTCGACTATCAACACTTCAAACCTTGCATCTGAATTGATAACTAAATATTCTGTTTTTTTCATGCTGACTTGTAACCCCCATTTTACATACTCTTTGATTAGACGCTTCATCATAAATTCTAGATCATACGAATCTTGAGCTAGGACGACTTGGTCATCCGCAAAGTTCAAGGAGAACAGTACGTCATTTCCTATGGGAATTCTCATTCCCTGGCAGTAGTTTTTCCAATTTAGAAGGGCTGGCTCAATATATAAATTAAACAGTAAGTGTAACATACTGCATCCTCGTTTTAGTCCTTTAGTCACTTTTATTGGCTCTGATAATATATTTCCGATTTTTAGATAAGTAGTGTTATCGCTGTATACTTCTGTGATTATTCCTAAAAGGTATGGACTAACGTCGAGTTGTGTAAAGCTTGCCACAATTTAAGTCTTGGAACTGTATCAAACGCCTTTTCTAGGTCGATGAAGGCTAGATGTACTTTGGTACCAACCGATATTCTTTTTTCTATTAATTGTTAAAATATAAACAAGTTATTAGTGCAAGATCAAAGATCAAAGATTCAAACGTCAATAAACTTATTTTAACCTTCAATTGCGACTTATTTCGATTAAAATAGTAATTAGATCTTATCTCTGTCGTTGGCCCGGTTAGTGTTTCTCTTTTTCTTGTTTCTTTCCATCACCAATACTATTCCATCCCTCCGTACTTCCCGTCATCTTCACGATCATCTCTCTTACATTCACAGGGTTCATACCTATTTCTTTATACATTGTTTCTCTCCACTATACATCTATTACACTTCAGCATTATGTGAGTAACAATGTCGGAATATTCGCAGTATAGGCACTTATCTGTATCTGCCTTTCTGAACCTATGAAGATACGCCCTAAAACAGACAATCTACCCAGTCCCTTAGGCTCGGGATCAGCATCTTGGTCCACTGGGCAACATCTTCTTGTTGTTTCACTCTTCTTGCCATCTTTCCATTGATCTTTTCCTTTCTTCTTGTTTTTTATAGCTGTTGTCAAATGCTCTCTTCTCTCATAGAAATGTCTCTTTTCTACTGCTAACACATGCAGAGGAACACAACCAGTGATAGTTCACAAGGCCGTCGCAGATACAGTCCTGTAGACTCGTTCTGTCTTTCTTTGTCATAAGCCTAATATTAGGTATCTATATCTAAATATTATAATGAAAAATATTATTAATTATTGTGTATTAATTATTGTATATTTATACAATAATTATTGTGTTCTACATATTTAAAGTGGTAATTTAATTATTCAATTAGCGTTTTGGATTTTTTGTATTATGTGTGAAAGACAAGTTATATTTTCCTACTATTCTTTATATATTTTTTACTTTATATGCCCTGTGGGGGGTTTTAACCCCCAAAACACCCCCCTGGGTGTGCCACAGCAACCACCCGATGTATCTAGACGAAAGCAAATGATCATTTCCAGTTTACGACTTGGACATACCCAGTCTTCCCATGAACATGTATTTAAAAAAAAAGAACACCCAATTTGTGATCCATGAGGTTCACCCCTTACAGTAAAATATGTGCTAGTGGAAAAGTGCGAAAAGTTTAATATCCGTAGAATTAAATATCATCTACCAAACAATCTTAAAGACATTTTAAACTGAAATAACAATATTGATAAACTACTGTTTTTAAAAGATTGTAATTTAATAATTAAAGTGTAACTGTTAAAGTGTTTGTTATCGTTCCGCTAATAACCTTATTAGTTTAAAGCGGGTTTTTTGTAAATAAAAAAAAATGCAACACTAATGTGACTTTCCAATGGACTATATTTGCTCTGACTTTCACTAAATAATATTATTTATTACAAGAATGATAATGGTTGACACTTAAATGCATGTAGGAGGTTGGTTAAATAATTTAAAATCACTTCAAATAAAATGTCTCAACAGCTACAGTCCTGTTTAAAAATCAGTACAGTTCGACTCGAGCAGCCGAACAGTACGGACGTGAGAGAGAAGCGTGCTTAGGTGGGGGCGACTGACCTATTGTCAACGGAGCTTTTCAGCTCCCGGTGGGTAAGACACCGAGTGTGGCATAGGCACTTGTCCTACATATTAGCGAAAAGCGGATGCGAGGTTGTTACTAGTTAAACCGTCGAGGAGCTGTTTTTATAGGCTCCTCGCGGAGGCTATAATAGCTTCGCGTTTGCGAAGAATTCGGGATCACCTCAGTGTGTCGTCAGGGATGACACTGTAAGGCCTTGACATTTGACAAGGTCGGACAGAAACGGCCCCTGCTCCTGAGGTGTGAGAAACAGGAAGAGGATCCCTCACTGTGGATACAGGGAGTGAACTACCGCGAGGTACCTGGGACGGCACCCAGTAAGCCGTACTGACAGCGGTCAGTCGGTGGAAAAAAAACAGAGTCGTCTAAGTAGAATTTTCTTATATCTTATGAACTATTTGTTCACTGCCTTACGGCAATATGAGTGATATTCCCCCCCCAGAAAGTGTTGTCACGCAGGTGACAACACAAGAAGAAGAAGAGAATGATTTAGCCGAATCAGCAAACCCCTCTGTTGACAGCTCGATCGAGCTATATAATAAATTTATTAAATCGACTAATCCCGCGATCGACGACATAGAAATCGTAATATCTGACGATGACTCCTATCTGCCCGAGTCGGAGGAAGAAAAAAGCGAAATCGACACCGATGACGATATCAATACGATGGACGCCATCGACGAAGAGCCGAGCCCAGCTGCAGAATCGCGCGAAGCCCCACCCCCAACTGTAGTAGAGACACAACCCGCCGTGGACAACGTCTCCAAAAATGAAGCCGAGCCCGAAATCGGCAAGAAAATGAAAAGGCTAAGGCCCAAAGAAGACTCTTCGGAAGACGAAGAAGTAAAGAAAAAGGCCAGAGAAATGGCGGAAAGGGAAAAGGCCAATGAGCTTTTAAGGTCGGTCAATGTACTGACGGAACAGATCAAATCCCTTAAAGAAGAAAGCCGTATCCGCGAGGAAAAGGCAAATAAACAAATCCAAGACCTTCTCGCTCAGATGACTGAGCTGAGAAACGAAAACAAAGAAAAGGACAAGGAGATACAAAAACTTGTACAACATATAATGGCATTAACAGCAGCCAAGGAGAAAGAAGAGTCAATAATGGAAATCGACCCGTGGAAAGCCTCCCTCGATAATGACTTTGTAAAGCTAGTGGAACTAGGAATCGGTTCACCTCCCCCCGTAAAGCCATCCGGTAGCAAAGGCAAGCCTAAAGAGCCGGAAAGAATCATAACAACCAAAGAACCTGCAGGTTGGACACAAGTCCAAAACAAAAAAGGAAAAAAGACAGGCACCACTACTGAGAAATCAGACAGTAGTGAGAAAACAAAAATTAGCGTCGCCGAAAAGCAGACGCAGATAATAAATCAGCGGAAAGAAATCGAATTTAACAAGGCTGCGAAAGAGGCTCATGAAAGAAGCCAGAAAAAGAAAACTGCCCAAAATAACTTGAGCAAAAATAGCCAAGTTGAAAAAGAAAACGACGTATCAAAAGATTCACCGCAAACAAGCGAGGAGCCTATAGTAAAAGAGCCGAAACCACCGGCGATAATCCTAAAAACTGTAGGAGAACACCAAAAAATCCTGCAGAGAGCAGCCAACCAAGGCATAATATCAATCAATAAGTTTGCACGATCAGGCAGATCGATTGTTATTAACACAAAAACCAGAAAAGATTACCTAGGAATGGTACACATCCTAGAAGAACACAGTCCAAAAGTAGAATTCATCGCATATCCCATAGATAGCGATAAACTAAAAAGAGTCATTATAAAAGGGCTATCTGCTACTACTAGCACAGTAGCAATTAAAGACGAACTATACAATAAAGGAATAGAAGCAACAAGGGTGATCAATATGATCTCCAAAAAAGCTGATAAAAAAGTACTGCCACATTTCATCGTCACCCTCAAAGAGGAAGACGTTGCAAAAATTAAAAAAATATCTGATATATGCTACATGCGCATCTATGTGGAGGATGAATTCAAAATCACAAAAGACACCCTACAGTGTTATAACTGTCAAGGGTTCTATCACAGCTCAAAGGCTTGCCATTGCGGATCCAGATGTGTAAAATGCGGAGAAAACCACATCAGTAACGACTGTGAGAAAAGCCGGGAAACCGACCCCAAATGTGCAAACTGTGGTGAAGCGCACACAGCAAATTATAGAGGATGCTCTAAGGCCCCCAAAAAGAAAACACCTGCCCCAACAAGACCGGTAGGAAGACCCATAAACAGCGCTCCAATCAACAAAGGAGTCAGCTACGCACAGGCAGCGAAAAAATCCGCTGAAACCACCTCAGAATCTCCAGCACAACCACAAGAAGTGTCGGTACAGGACGCAGCTACCCTCATCGCAAACTTCCATACAGAGTATAATAACAAAATGATGGAAATGATGTCCATGATGGACAAAGCAACAAAAATGATGACTGCATTTGGAGAAGCCGTCCGAAAATGTTAGCAAACCAAAACGAAGATCTACGCATTGGGTCATGGAATTCCGGCGGAATATTCAAAAAGATCAACCTTCTGGATGAAATAATAAACAGATTAGAGCTCGATATCGTAGCCCTTCAAGAAACCAAACTAGTGGAAAGGAAAAAAACAAAATTTCCAGGCTACGATATCTATAGAACGGATCATAGAGCATTATCAGGAGGAACAGCTATATTAGTCAAAAGGGGACTCGAACACGAGCACATCCCAACACCAGACGGACTGGTGACAATGGAAGCCACAATTATTCGACTTAAGGCCAACAACGAAACACTAAAAATAGTGTCAGCTTACGTCAGACCACATGATCCGATTTTCAACGAAGATTTGAGCCTAATACTGAACTCAGAAGAGCCAACTATAATTATTGGAGACCTAAATGCTAGATCTCCCAATTGGTTTGACAGGACGACCAACCGAAATGGAAGATATCTCTGCAACCATCTCGAGAACAGACCGAACACATATGTCATCGGACCAACAGAACCGACATGTTTCCACGGAGAACTCCCTACGTATCTCGACATTGCAATCCTACACAACGTGGGTCAACAATACGAGATACACTCTCTAAATGAAGGCGATTCGACACATAACCTAATCGTCCTGACCCTGGGCGCAACAGAATTGAACTATTTGCAGCCCCACAACAGAAAGAAAACAAGTTGGCCAAACTTTAGAAGAATTGTGAGCGAGAACATCGGTAACATCCCAACAATTAATAATATTACAGAACTAGAAGACAGTGTAATAAAACTAGAACAAGCAATAAACAATGCTATCGATGCCAGCTCCAAAACCGAAACAATCACAAGACAAAAAGGAAGATTCAGGGATATAAGTATAGAACTTCAAAACCTAATCAAAGAGAAAAACCGGAAAAGAAGAAGAGCCTACCGCACAAGAATGGTAGAAGACAAAAGGATTGCAAATGAGCTAGACAGGGAAGTGAAAAAACAACTTCAAAATCATAGAAATGAAAGCTGGGACTCCTATATCGATGAGCTAAATCCTAACAAATCCGCCTTCTGGAAGTTATCTAAAATCCTTCGAAAGGACAAGAAACCCATACCTCCCCTACACGGAGTAAACGGGATTGTCCATACGGAAATCGACAAAGCCGAAGTCATGAAGGACGAACTAGAAAGGGCGTGTAGAAACAACGAAGACCCCGACGATGACATAGACTTTGAAGAAGAGGTAGAAAGAACAGCGAGAAGACTTAGAAGGAAAAAGGGCAGAATAGGTATTACACATACATCTCCCGAAGAAATAAAGGATATTATAAAAATGACAAATGCCAAAAAAGCCCCAGGACCCGACAACATCACAAATAGGGCGCTGAAAAATCTACCAACAAAAGCTATTGTTTATATCACTAACATAATAAACAACATGCTAAAACTACGATATTTCCCAGATAGGTGGAAAGAGGCACACGTAATAATGATTGCAAAACCTGGTAAAAACGGCACATTTCCGCAAAATTACAGACCTATCAGCTTATTATCATCTATAAGCAAGATAGCGGAAAGAGTTATACTAAAAAGACTCAATGAAGAATCACAAATGCTAGGAACCATACCAGAGGCTCAATTCGGGTTCAGAAGCGAACACTCCTGTGAATTACAGGTACTACGACTTACAGAATTCATCACCAAAGGATTTAATGAAAAAATGTACACAGCTACAGCTTTTCTGGACGTCAGCAAAGCCTTCGACAGAGTCTGGCACCATGGACTCATCTATAAAATGAATGAATTTGGTTACAGTGAGGCGATGACATGCCTCCTTGCGTCATATCTTGCCAACAGAAGGTTCAGAGTTCGAATAGGGGCAACCCTATCCGAAGTCGGGACCCTGGAGGCGGGTGTGCCTCAGGGAGCGGTGCTGTCGCCGTACCTGTACACCATCTATACGGCCGACACGCCAAAAGAGCCAGGCTCTCTGTTGAGTCTTTACGCTGACGACACAGCAATAGCTGTTAGCTGGAGAAACCCGGATCATGCAGCTAATCATCTGCAAAGAGCACTAAACAGATTCCAAAGATGGTGCATAAAATGGAAAATAGCCCTAAATCCAGATAAAACACAGGCTGTAATGTTTAGTCACAGAAGAAGTGTACCAAATCGCGAAATTACAATCGAAAACACCCCAGTAGACTGGACCAACCAGGCTAAATACCTAGGGGTACATCTAGATAAGAAGCTAACGTTCACTGAGCACATCAATCAGCAAATACGCAAAGCCAAAGCGTTGAAAAGTCAGCTCTCAACACTTATTGGAAGGAAAAGTAAACTACGATTTAAAACCAAAATCAGGGTTGCGAATAGTATTATCCTGCCAGTCCTAACATATGCATCCGCTGCGTGGGGACACACCTGTAAAACAAACAGGAAAAAGATACAGACTACTCAAAATCAAATAGTCAGAGATGCACTTAAGATACCAAGGTACGTACCCTTGAGATATGTATATAGAGACTCAGGACAAACAAGAATCCTACGCACGCTAGACGAGAGAGCATATGAAATTTTTAACGGACTAAGAAACCACCCCAGCAGAATGTTAAGAGAGCTGACTAATTACAATGAAAACACAAGGACGGTACACAGAAGACCAAAACAACAGATAGCTCGATATAGGGAGAACCCGAACGAATAAATAAAGAATGAGATGGTTGCAAGAAGAACGAACAAAGAAATGCAGTCAATCAGAAAACACACAAAAAAAAACTCTGGCGAGAGGGTACGCTTTTCTTTTTTAGGTTTTTAGGTAATTATAAGTCCAATATACACCGGGGTGTGTGAGAGCATTATACACTTGGGAATGCACACCCCAATACACGCACACAAATAGGATTAAGGAAAAAAGGAAAGAATTGTTGCCCAGGCATTTTATAGTCCCGACGCCACAAGGAAGTCCACAAAAAAAAAAAAAAAAAAAAACAAAAAAACAGTGTTTTCTGATTAAATAACGTAAATTCATATTGATACATTCATACTTTTCATTAAACCGTTTAACGTAAATTTACCTTATATAGCAAATATAGAATTCTATATACCGCTCCGCGGACTAGGCCCTTAAGGCAAATCGAAATGAAAGATCTACTCGCGAAATCCGAGCACTGAGGTCATGTGCGGCATGCATGGGCTTGGTGGCCGGACCCCTCTCGGGTGCTCAGCCGGCGAGGAGAACAAAATTTATTTTGCCAAATCGGCGGCTGAGTGACCGAGCACACACCCTTTTCCGGACATAGAGTCATCAGCTCAGGCTGATGGCTCTATGGTCGGAACACACGCTCTTTTTTCTTTTTTAGGGACTCAAGTCCCGACGTAAAGCTAGAGTAAAATCAATTGAGTCAGTAAAGTAAATAGGGAGAAAAGCCTAGATGTGGCTACCCCTACAGTTAGGTGGCATAACCACATTCACTAAAAACCGAGGATGTCCTATTACCCAGGGCATCTTAAGTAAATTTCAGATCATAAGCCTCCTCACGTAAGTCACACGATGAGGAGGGGTGGTGGAAAAGCCTGGGGGTCAGATAGGTACCACTTCGACTAGCGAGGTGTGACCGGTTTGATCTTCGGACATGTGGATCCCATTCTTACATTGGTATACACATGTTCCTAGGGGCAGGGTTGATCACTGCGTGTGTGTGTGTGTCCTGTTTAAAAACATTGATTACGTTATCACATTTACACACTGATATAATGATAAAGAAGAAAGAATGCGTGTTTTAGATTATTACCAACAGTTTTAGGCATTATTACTTAGATACTATAAAAAGTGATGATTTATATATCTACAGTTAAAATATTACATATAACTAAAATGCTGCATTGTAAATGGCACGGTTTATATATAGTTTGTTTGCCAACAACTTCATTAACTCACCAACGAGGACGATTCGAGATAAACCAAACGAGCAGATAAGAAAGAATGCCAGTTGTCAATTGTGTTTTTCTGTTGGAATTACTTCAGTTAGAATAAAACAAGTCTATTTTAGAACACCGACAGCAAGGATTTGGCACTGAATACAAAGAGGATCCTCTCTGGATTTTCGACTGAAATGTTATGTGTAAGCATGATTAAACGTTACAAATGGGTTTCGGAAGAATCTTTAAGCGACACAGTGGAAATTCTGTTTGCTGCGACGGTTGTTTTGTGAATAATGTACCTATCCAATGAAAATTGTTTGAAACATCTTCTAGGCAAACAATTAAAGTAATAATAAATAAATTTTAGTTGCTATCTCAGATAGTTAGATTTAAGAAGATTAAAATTTAACTAGTAAAAGTAAATTGGTAGTTAAACCTTTGTCTAAAAATATAGGTATATAAAAATTACCTAGTAATTTCATGAATAAAACGTTTATTTATCGATATTTGTTTTAAGAATATTATTTTAAGAATTTCTTGATTTTATATTTACATTTTTGATTTAGTAATAGTCATGGTGGAAATGTGAGACACTTAAAAAAGGTGGTGCAAAGATGAGACAGTATTTTTAAAGAAAGAAAAAACAGAATTTTTGGTACTAATATAATATGGTCAAAAATACCTTACTTCGCAATTAAAATTTAAACGTAATATTCCTTGTATGTTTTAAAAAAGCGCAAAATTAGTTTATGCATTTTTAAATGAATAAAATTTTCTTAGCTTAAACTTGAGAAAAAATGCCCGATTTCATCTTCTTCTTCTTTGGGTGCCATGTCCGTAATCAGACGTTGGCCGTCATCATGTTTACAATTTCCTGAAACCTTTCTCTGTCGGCTGCTGCGCGAAATAATTCTTCTACTGTGGAACCACACCATTGTCTAATATTACGCAGCCATGAAAGTTTCTTTCGACCAATCCATCTCTTTCCTTCCACTTTTCCTTGTATTATAAGGCGAAGTAGATGTTATTTAGGTCCTCTAATTATATGGCCGAAGTATTCTGTTTTTCTCCTCTTTATGGTGTTTATGAGCAGACGTTCTGAATTGATCATTTGAAGAACATCTTCATTGGAAGTGTGCGAAACCCACGATATCTTTAGGATTCGTCTATAGCACCACAATTCGAATGCTTCTAACTTGTTTAGTATTGTGGTTTTTAACGTCCATGTCTCACAACCATACAATAGGATGGACAACACATAACATTTCAGGACCTTCTTACGAATATTTATCGACAGGTTTCTGTTGCATAAAACTGGTTTCCAGGTCATAAAAGCCTTACGTGATATTTCGATCCTGATTATTATCTCTTCATCAGAATCACAATTTACATTTAACCAGCTGCCAAGGTATTTGAAATGATTTACCCTTTCGATCTCCTCTCCGTTAAGAGAAATGAGACCTTGATCTATATTGATCTTTCCAACTGCCATCCACTTTGCCTTTGAAATGTTGATTTTTTAGGCCTCTCCGATAAATTGCTTCACTGACTAGATTTAGTAATGTTTGGAGATCTTGTAAATTTTCTGCAAGAATGGCTGTATCGTCAGCGTATCTAATATTGTTGATTACTTCTCCACCTAGTCTTACTCCCTCTTGTCTATCATCGAAAGCCTCCCTAAAGATTTCTTCAGAGTACAGATTAAAAAGAGTGGTAGACAAAACACAACCCTGCCGTACTCCACGTTTGATGGATATTTTTTCAGTCGGACTGTCTTCAATTTGGATAGAGGCTACTTGATTGTAATATAAGTATTTCAGCAGTCTCATATCATAGTGATCAAGTCCTGCTGCCCGTAGGCAATCGAAAAGTGTATCGTGTTGTACTCTGTCGAACGCCTTCTCGAAGTCGATGAAACAAACATAAACATTCTTTCGGAATTCACAACTTTTTTGTAATAGAACGCGCATACAGAATAGTGCCTCTCTAGTTCCTAGACCGTTTCTAAATCCAAATTGCTTATTACCTATCCTACTTTCGCATAGAAGGAATACTCGGTTGTGTATAATTCGTAAGAGTATATTCAGTGTGTGACTCATCAAACTGATTAGTCTAAAATCGCTGCATCTGGTGGGCCCGCTTTTCTTTGGTAATGTTATAAACAGTGACTCTAACCAATCATCTGGTATATTTCCTTCGTTGTAAATTTTGTTGAAGAAAGTGGTTAAGCAGGCAATGCTTTCCTCATCCAAAAGTTTAAGTAGCTCAGCAGGAATTTGATCTGGTCCAGGTGCTTTATTGTTTTTGGCTTGCTGTATTGCCTTTTTGCCGATTTCATCAACGATACCTAAATATTTAAGAATTACCTAACTGGGCTTAGGTACTTCCTAACTCTAAAACGGAATTTACCATATACGTTAAGAATTGAATAAACCGCTTAAGCATTACCTTATCGTCGGATACGTTTTGCGATCTTCCTAAACATTTTAGGTATTACTTATAGTTGGTTTTGACTGATGTACTTGTGTATGGTGACGGATGTAATTTGTGTGTTATTTTGTAGTTAGTTGTATTTTTGCATTATTATATATTAATAATTACATTTAACAATTACAATTAACAATTAAAGTATATGAAGGAAAAAAATCAATACAAATAAATAGAGGCGTGAGACAGGGTGACACAATATAACCGAAACTTTTCACTCAGGATCTGGAAGATATGTTTAAAAGATTAGAATGGGAGTAAAAAGGTATCAAAATTTGGGGACAACGCTTGAACCATCTAAGGTACGCTGATGACATCTCATTGACAACCGATACAAAAGAAGAATTTTTTGAAATGATGAAAGAACTGAACATAAAAGCTGGAAATATAGGCCTTAATATAAATTACAGCAAGACCAGAATCATAACAAATAAAGATGAAGACATCACAATGAGGATCGGACAAGATGAAATAAAACAAGTTCAGGATTATATATATATATATATATATATATATATATATATATATATATATATATATATATATATATATATATATATATATATATATGCGTTAAACTATCAAACTTAACAAAGAAAACCAAACAGCAGAGATTAAAAGACGAGTTAGACTGGCATAGGTGGCATTTGTCAAACTAAACTACATTCTTAAAAACAAAAGATATCCACAGAATTTCAAGACCAAAGTATACAATCAATGCATACTCCCTGTTCTCGCTTATGGTTCTCAAACGTGGACATTTACAAAAGCAAACATGGACAAAATCATAAAAACCCAAAAGTTCGACACCGTGGGAATATAAACGAAGCAGAGCAAGGCCCCAAATGAGATGAACAGATATTATCAACAAGCACGTGGACTCTAAGTGGATGACTGTAGCGACAGACAGAGAAGAATGGAAAAGAATTGGGGAGGCCTATGTCCAAAGATAGACCGGAGAAGACTAATTAGATAGATAGATAGATATATTAATAAATGTTGCTTTGGTACTATTCATAATATGGACGTACTAAAATTTATCGGAAACCTGGATCGGTTCGACTCGTCATCTGATTCTGAAGAAGAAACAGAAGGAAGACCTCGAGTTATCAAGAATCGAAAAAAATTATTGTGAAACTCTGGACGATGTGGATTTTTTCCTGTCTAAACCAACAGTTTTATATGTATTGGAACACATAGAAAATGATATGCAGTTTATTACAGACAAATTTAATGTTCAAGATTCAATACAAAATGTTAATATATTACATTTTATTTCTTACCTAATTAAACGTGCAACAACTGCTTTAGAGAGCTTAAAAGAAATATACCTTAAATTTCCTGCTACAGATGAAGAAATGTCATGTACTAAACTAAAATTTTATGAGATAGCTAGGTTCCCAAATGTACTCGGCACATTGGATTGTACAAACATTAAGATTTAAAACCCAGGTAAAGCTATAAACAACTTACAACAGTGATGTTATTTACATCTTATAATTCTAGGTGGAAATTATACAGAGTTATTTAGAAACAAAAAAGGCTACTTTTCTATAATTTACAAAACTAAACAAACTTATACTGGGTGTCCAGAAACTCTGGGGATAAACGAAAACCGGAGATATCTCAGATAATTTTAAGACGATTTAACCCAATTCACTGAGCCCGAAAATGTTTCCTAAGGGAGCTAAAGCTCATTAAAGATGGCACCTTGTAAGTAGTTTTGCTTTAATACCTCCAGAACGCTTCTATTTAGATAACTGAAAACTGGTACTATTATTTATCCGCGAATTCCCAGTACCGTTTATAGGCGTCTGTTTTGGGTAGGCCAATGGATATTTTAACGCATTACTTTTTTTGTCTGTAACTTTTAAGCATTCGTGATACTAGATTATTAGATTTTCAGGTATTCTATAACTAAAATGTTCTCCCATTTTAAGTCGGTAAGATATACCGTTTTCGAGACAAATCGATTTTAAAATTTTTCGTTTTTTCTTCATAAAAGTTAAAGTAATATTTTTTGCACTAGTAGGCTTTGAACTGTCGACAGAACTATAACCTTCGTTTTTTATTGTCAAATTCTTGTTAATTCGTGAAGTTTCTCTTTTAGTTTTTACTTTGTGACATTCAAACTCAATAATTTCAATTTAACAAACATGGTTTTTACTAATAAAGAATACGCTGATATACATTTAGTTTATTGCGAAATGAGGTGTAACCATCGAGCAGTAAAGTAGATACGCTGAAAAATTTCCCGATTAAGAGAAAAAAGTTCAAATATTAATCCCAAAAAATAATGAAACAGAGCGACATAATGATGTAACAGCACATCAAAAAGATACTTTAATGAAAGTTAAGAATATTTAGAAATATGCGTTCGAAGACTATCTGTCATGTATCCTACAGTTTCAAAATCTTCCGCAAGAAATATCTTACACAACGAAAATTTATATCCTTTCATTTTGCAAAAGTACAAGCACTGCTACAAGCCTATTTTTCTGCTTAAAAAATTTTCAAATCGATTTTTCTAGAAAACAGTATCCTACTGACCTAAAGTAAAAGTATCTTTTAGTACTAAAATATCTGAAAATTTAATATTCTAGTATCAGAAATGCTTAAAAGATAGAGACAAAAAATAATGCGTTAAAATACCCGTTAACCTACCCAAAACGGACGCCTATGAACGGTACTAGAAATTCGAAATTAATGAAATCGATTCAACTCTGCAGGATAAATAATCGTACCAGTTTTTATTTTTCTAAATAAAAGCGTTCTGGAGTTATTAAAAAACTTCTTACAAAGCGATATCTTCAAAGAGCTCTAGCTCCCTTGGGAAGCATTTTCGGACTAGGTGAATTGGGTTAAATCGTCTTAAAATTATATGAGGAATCTCCGGTTTTGGTTTGCCAGGAGAGTTTATGGACACCCTGTATAAATAATAAAATAACTATAAAACGACAAAACTGAAAAAAGCAATTTGACAAACAAACAACTCAATAATAACAAAAAGAAAAAGTAATGTTATGACATATTATTCTTCGTTTTATTTATCAACAATAGTTCAAACCTACCCGAGTTAATACCTAAGAAATAATTTCCTAGATAAACAGTTCCTCTAGTTGTGAAACGCTATTGTTTCTAAGTATTGACTTAGGAAATTCATTTCGATCAGAATTATTTCCGAAGGCAACTATTTAGTATCGTTGGTGTAATCGGGTATAAGTAACATTAAAAGAAATTTCTATTTAATATTAGGATGTTTCCAAGACGTTCATGGCAAGCATTTTGATTTTGAACATCTCCCATATTCATATTTTTTTGTTTTTTACGTTATAAGGAAATAAACAGTATTACTTATTAATTTTTTAGTATGTCTAAAAAAATTTCTGTACATACTCAGGTATTTTCCTTTTTTATAATTTTACTTCTTACAATAAATCTGGAAACACTTAATATTTCAGAAAGAGTTAAAGATATCTATCTGTACGGCAAGGTATATGAATTATCTCTAAAATATTTGTAAGAAATTCATAAATTAAATAATATACAGCCTAATATATTTGAAATAAGAAAGTTATTACATGATGCACACTGTGTAAAAAGTTTTTATTGCAAAAATGTGCAACAAAAAAACCAATCTAGCGTTTTTTGAACACTCCCCTATTTATTTATTATTAAATATATATATATATATATATATATATATATATATATATATATATACTGTTCCGAAAGATTTCCGAGGTTAGTACAATTAAACCTAGAGCTAAGATTAATACGATTACAACAATTAATAATAAACTCAACAGTCTTCCGGGATAAAATGTATCGATTCTCATTGCACGCTTTCGACATCCTTTTTGATGTCTAATTCAGATCTTCCCAGGTCTCAGTCTCCCAGGTTAATGATCAGTGCAGACAATACAGCACTGATCTTTAAACAGTGCACTACTGCTACTGGGAACAGAGGAAGGTTCATTTATACCGTCATTTTGGTGACGTAGTTTAGGTAGAAGTTAACATGGGGGTTAGTGTAGGGTTTTAGCTCCGATTATTAGCCAATCGAAGAAAAAAGCCCTGAAAGAACTTTGGTCAAATTCAAATATAGTCATTATTCCCTCCGATAGAGGCAATGAGACCATCATCCTAAATACTTTTTCTTACATTAATTAACTCTCAATTTTCATTAATACTACAGACTACAGACCAGTTCTTAATAATTCAACAACCTATATGGTAAAAACAACAAAAGCCATTGTCAATAAAACAATATCTAGTACCTCGTAAAAAGTCTTGAACACCTCTAATATATGGCCTACCCAAAATTCACAAACCCGATATTCCTCTACGCCCCATTGTCAGTGCATACAACTGCCCTACATAACCATTAACCAAAACTCTACAAACTTTTGCTGAAATTGCAAAAAATACCCTATCTTAAACAATACCGTATCTCACTGTCAGACATTCTAGCAAGTTTCTATATCGTTTCACTCTTTACGAACATTCCTATAGACGAAACACTAAATATTCTGAAAACTAAATAGTATTTAGAGAGACCACTTATCTCTCAATAAACATTGTTTGTCCAACACTTATTTCATCTTCCAAAATCAATCCTACAGACAAATAAATGGTGCCCAATGGGCTCCTCTCTATCTCCAGTGATTGCCAATATCTTTATGGAAGCCTTTGAGACCCTAACAATATCTGCATCAATCCTTAAATCCACATATTGGCTACGATATATTAACGATACATTTGTCATTTGGCTCCATATCAGCGATGCTTTGGTGTCTTTTCAAACCAATCTGAATGGTATACATCCTAGTATCCAGTTCGCCATGGAGGTGGAAACTGAATCATCCCTACCGTTACTCGACATTATCATAAAGAAAAACCAATCCCAAGGTGCTTATCCCTCTGTTTATCGAAACCCCACCTATACCAATCGTTACTTGCATGCCAACTCTCATCACCCACCTTCAGAAATTAATTCAGTCATTAATACTCTTATATATAGATCAATACGCCTTTGAAATGAAGCAAATACATCCGCAAAGCTTTCTGGTTTAAAACAAGCCATCAACCAAAATAGTTACTGTGAAAATCAAGTCAATACGAGCCTCCACAAATATCAGTCTCTCACTCAATCTCAACCCAAAGACTCACACCCTCATCATACAAAAGCTTTTCTTCCGTATATACAAGGTGTCACTTACAAAATCGACAAAATCCTTAAATCAAGAGGAATGAAGATAATATTTACCCCCAACAGAAACTTTCATCTCCTGTCCGATCAATAAAAGACAACATTCCAAATGCAGTCTACAACATTCTAAATGCAAGTGCAGACTGTCCCTAATCATATATAAGCCAAACAAGTTATAGAATCTTAAATGGGATTTATGAACATTCGATCTCTGTTCGCAATTCCGATGTAATTTCAGCTTTAGGTCAACACCATCTTCACACAGGTAACAAAATTAATTTTGAGAACTTCAGAAGCATAGTCCCCATCCGCTTCTCTAAACCAAGACTTCCAATCCATCTTCCATCCTCAAAAACCAAAAGGGATGACAGCAAACAATGACCTTCGACATGGAGACCACTTATAATGAAAATATCGTCCGCTTCACCCGCCAATTAAAATGTTAGTTGAATTACCAATATGTTGAATTGTAGAGGTAAGGTCTTCAGTACCTTACGTACTAAAGACCTTAGTGTAATACCTTCGTACTATGAAGTAAGTCAAAAAGAAATTACTATTTTAATGGGAATAAGCCAAAATTAAAGTTTAAAATAAGTTTATTGACGTTTCAATTTCCACTTTGGAAATCGTTTTTAAAACACAAACATTAATAAATTAAACAAATTTTGTTTTTTGGTACTTGGTGAAAAAGTTCCAGTAATTTAATTTTATCTGACTAATTTATATTGACAATTCAGACATATATTATATATTTTAAATTGATGACTTTAAAATGAAATCATTGGGTATTTGATTTCATTTTAAAGTCATTATGCCATTACCTAGACAATCATATAGGAGGGACAAAGAGCTATGAAGCCTGGAGAACTATAAAAACGATGAGAACAACGACAAAAACCAAGTCATAATAAATAGAATACCAGAGAACACATGGGTAGAGCATTTTGAGAACTTATTAATAGAGAGAAGAGAAAGGTTTAAACAGACAAATGAACAAGTGGAAGTAGAAGAAAGAATCGAAATATCAATAGAACAAGTGAATGAAGCAGTTAAGGGAATGAAATTAAAAAAATCTCCAGGCCCAGGCGGAATACATCCAGAGTTGATTAGGTATGGATCATCAAAACTGTTTGAGATGATCCGAAAATTATTCGAAAGATGCTTAAACGAAGAAGAAGTTCCAGAAGAATGGAGACAATCGTATATCTCTCCAATACACAAGAAAGGCACAAAGATGGATCCTAAAAACTATAGAGGGATCGCAGTGATTGCTACTATAGGCCGACTATACTCAAAAGTACTACGAAACCTGATAGAAAATGATATTAAAGACAAACAACCCGAAGAACAAGCGGGATTTAGGGCCGGACGCTCCACTATGGATAATATCTTCACATTAAAAATTGCAATGGAAAAACGAGTGCAAAGAAATAGAGAAACTCAAATAGCTTTAATAGATTTGGAAAAAGCATATGACAGTGTACCGATCTCCCAACTATGGATAGAAATGGGTAACTTGAAAATAAACCCAATTCTTATTAACGCCACTCAAAAATATTACGAACAGAACTTTGCAAGAATTAAAATGGGACAAGAAATCACCTCTCCTTTTCAAACAACAAAAGGACTAAGACAAGGCTGCTGTCTGTCACCCACCTTATTTAAAATCTATTTGGACAGATCCTTAGTGAAATGGGTAAAAAAATGTAAAAACATGGGAATAACGGTGGAAGAAAACAAGCTATTTACACTTTTCTTTGCGGATGACCAGGTAGTAATTGCCGAAGACAGCTACGATCTTAGCTATATGGTAAGAAAACTACAAGAAGAATATGAGGTGGCAGGTCTAAACATGAATATGACAAAATGTGAATATCTCTCAGTGGGAACAGATGAAATATGTGACCTAGTCTTGAAAGACGACAAAATCAAAGGCGTGCAATCCTGCAAATATTTGGGGGTCATTTTCAACAAGAAGGGAAATAGCGCAGATGAAATCAGGGAAAGAATAAACAAGGGCATAGCAGCGACCCGTGCCTTAAACTCTCTTCTCTGGCAAAAAACAATTCAACGAGAAACCAAAAAACACATTTACGGTAGTATAGTCCAAAGTATTACACTTTACGGTTCGGAAGTATGGGACGTCACCAAAGCTAATAGAAACAAACTTATGACGACAGAAATGGATTATCTGAGACGAAGCTGCGGTAGATCGAAACTGGAGAGAGTTAGAAAGGAACAAATAAGAAACGAAATGAAAATGGAGAGAAATATCAATGATGACATAGAAAGAAAACAATTAATCTGGTTCGGACATGTTAAAAAAATGCCAGAGTACAGATGGCCTAGGAGAGTACTGGAATGGATCCCTCCTGAAAGAAGAAAGAGAGGAAGACCACGGAGAAGTTTGCGCAACGATATTGATGAAGAAATGGCGGCAAGAGACTTAGAAGAGGCAACTGCATATGACAGAAAAAGATGGAAATTGGGGGCGGAGAAGCGGCGACAGCCGTAATAAATCCGTTATTATATATATAAAATGAAATCAACTTTGGCTTAAGGATATTCGTCAGAAAAAATTATAGCATGTGATTCGTCTTTAAAAAGACAACCACATGCTATGATGACAGTTAAATTCTTCTGTTAGTGATTTCATAGTAAATCATGAAAAAAAAAATTATAATTAAAACCTCAATAATCTTATTTTATTCTATAATTATTGTGGTTTATTCCCATTAAAATCGTAATTACTTTAAGGTGATACAAGAAAATAGCTTCGGTACAATATTAAGTCAAACAGATATGTTAAAAAGCATCTTTTTTGTTAGAAAGAAAAAACCAAGACAATACTGTACCCAGAAATAGCTTTGGTAACTATTTTATGAAGTCTTTCTCAAGCATCCATCTAGTTAATACTCGTAAAAATTGACAAACAAAAAAACACACTATTAACATATAAATTTATTAATGGTGTATTGAATATGCAATTACATGAGTTTATTAAAAAATAAAAAATTTAAACAGTTTTTTATTTTTTTATCATTATGTGGATTTTCTTTATACATTAACAAAAGATGCATCTACATTTTTAGTGCAATACGTCTCTGTGGATGTCATGGCTGTGGTAACAGCCGTTCGGTAGCGGCAATACTATTTTCACAACGTCAAACCCTTATCAGAATGTGATAAAGATTTCGTGTAGTAGTTGCCTCTCTTTGGAATCGAATTATGTTTTCTTGAGGACTCAGCAAAGGGTTAAAGTAATCGGATTGGACCAAATGGGTTTCATCAGAAGGCTGCCTTTACAGTTATCATAAAAGTTGTCCCATGAAATGTGGCTAATTACGTATTACTTCCTAAAATTATATATTTGTACGAAATTATTACATTTGATTTTAAATTTATATTAAACCAAATTTAAATACATATTGTTAATTTCTATTTGGTCATACAGTAAAACCTCCGTTAACCCCGAAATAATTGGGGGGGGGAGGGTGGTAGGCCGTTTCGGATAACAAGAATTTCGGTTAAAAATAACATTGTTTTTTATAATATTCTTGATCAAAGTATTGGTATTAAAAAATACTATGAGTTTATTTCGTAATGTTTTCTAATAAGTAAATCCAAAATAAAGTAATAAAATTAAGGAAAATGAACAAGTTTAACATGCTTTTTTAAAGAAATTTGCAATTTTTTTGCGTTTTCGTTTGACAACGATGTTTCTCTCTCCCTCCATCGTTAATTTGCAGAACGTCATGAGTTTGCCACATTCGATTATTCGAGGAAACGTAAAGCAATCTGAAAAGGACAAAACTTTATGTAATGACAACAAAAATTAAGAATCTAGTCGTGTCCCTAACTAATTAGGCCTACTGTATAAAATTCTTTCCTCTAAAGCATTGAAAATCTCGCCGACGATCTTGAGCTGCCTGTTGCCTCTTGGGTCGTCATCTTCGTCATCTGATATGCTCAGGTTTTCTTGATAAAGAACCATATCAGTGATGTCCTGGTCGATGAATTCACGTTCTGTGTCATCAGCTGCTAACCAGTCACGTATCTCATCTTAGTTAATTTCGTCATGTCCCGGCAAATTTTTAATGAAAAGTTTAATTTCTTCTGTCGTTTTCTTACCATTTTCTTCTTCAGGATTGTCAATCAAAATCTTATCAACAAGTTTGTTCCAGCATTTTTCCAAAGTTGAAGATTTGATCTTAGCCCACGACTCAGCTCACCAATAAAAATATTTTGTTGTTAAAGATTTGAGAATTTCGCGAACACTTTTGGATTAATTCTTCTCCTGTAATAACAAATGTCTTAAGAATGCTTCTCTATAATGTCTCTTGAATGTCTCTATGACTCCCTGGTCTAATGGCTGGATTAAGCTTGTGAAATTCGGTGGCAAAAATCTGACAATTGTCACCATTTTGTAGATTTTGAGGGTGAGGGCGCATTGTCAACAAGCAACAATGCTTTTATGAGAAGGTTTTTTAATTTTAAAAAGGATTTTACACTTGAGACGAATTCATTTTTAAACCATTCTAAAAATAAAGTGGTTGGCATCCATGAACTTTTTTGGCTTCTATACCTTAAAATGCCTTTTCGGAAATATCTTTTATAGCTCTTGGTTTTTGTGATTTCCCAACACACATAGACATCAATTGGTGGGTAAAATTAACGGAATTGTTTACGTTTTGCGACAAACATTTACTTTTTATTGACGAAATTGTTGAAACTGATAGCCGTTTCGGTTAAACGATGTTTCGGTTAAAAAGGTTTCGGTTAAGGGAGGTTTTACTGTATAAGGTTAGTGTTTTAATTCGCATTAACAGAACAAATTTCAACCATGTAAGTTTAACTCCTAAAATCTGATGAATGTATTAAGACAGTAACTTTTATTAATTATAATATATTTCGCATTTACAAATGATATAAAAGTATGTATAATACAGGGTTCCAATAAATATTTTATTAAATGTGTGGGTGAGTATATATTTGAAGATTATTTAAATCTAAATTACTAATCATTGTTAAAATTTATGAATCCATTAATTAAACATACTTGAGTTTAGTTTTTAGGTCGTGTACCCAATTTTTGAGCAATTAGCGTCAAGTGGTTATTTTGACAAACAGGTTATGTCTGTTTTTCGTTCGGAATCCCTTTATTTTGGGAGTAAGAGATACTTCATAGACTATTATAAAGGTTTTGACTTTATAATATCTGGTGCCCAACACCAGAAACTAGCATAAATATTCGGAGCAACGAGTGGAGATGATGATGACTTTAGAATAATTACGGAACTATACTGGTAAAAATGCAGCTCAAGTAAGGGTGGAGAATAACATATCGGAGAAAACAGCTGTAACTAACGGAATACGACAGGGATACATATTATCACCACTACACTTTAGTTTTTATTCGGGAAATTTTTTGGCCAAAGCTATTAAAGACACTAGCGCTGGAGTCAAAATTAACGGCAAAATAATAAATAATATTTATTGCGTATGCCACAAATGCCGTCATTCTTTCCAGCAGTTTCCCTGAAATCCAGCCACTTATAAACAAAATTGTGGAGTGTAGGGAGTCTTACGGCATATGTATATAAGCATCAATAGGACTTAGGAAATCAAAATTTTCCTCAAAATACACAACATTATCGTTTAACAACTGATATCTATCCGATACCTGGATGTTATATTGAATAGCAGTTGCGATTTAACGAAAAAAATTACACAGCCGTATGCTACGTTGCTATGTGTTTCCAATCCTGCTCTACAGCTGCCAGAGTTGGACCCTCAATTCTTTGTAAGAGAAACGCGTCGACGCTTTCGAAATGTACCTTCATATGATTTACTGGACGAAAAAATTGGCAAATGCTGGAGTTCTTAACATAATTCAAAAGAACAAGAAGCTGATCCTTGAAGTCAATAATCAACGCGCTTAAGGTATTAACCAAGTGTGAGGGAACAAATATGAAATACATTTGGTAATCAATAAAGGGAAAATTTAGGCAATAGGCCAACAGAAAGAATATACAATTTCTAGCTCGAGGATTTACGCTAATGGCTCAGAAAAGCATAATTCTTGATATATCGAGTGGCCATTTCACGTTTTACTATTGCCAAGCCAACCTCCAAACTGCAATGGAACAGTGGATGGCTAGAACAGTAAAAACTATTTTCTAAGCGATTCCCAGATATCTGCTGAACTTTGGGAGATAATAGGTTAGCATGGTATGACTAGTTATAAGTCATCTCGAGATGAACTCGTAGGGGCATTGGTTCTGCCAGAATAGGATAGATTACCTTCTGGGCGTTAGTCAAAACTCATCTACACCCTGCTCTAATCAAATCGAGTCTTGTTGGATTGTCTACGTTTAGGAGTCCCAGGGACCTCACCACCTGGAAAGCAGGGGCAATCTTCGATAAAACAAAGACATTGTTGACAAGGATTCCAAGTTACTTATATTGTCCAGACAGATTTCACTTGTCAACAGGAGACGCGTGCGGCGCGGCGGGTCATGCAATGGAAAAAAACTAAGTAGTGATACCACCTTCTAATGCCTTCCGCCATTGCCTTTAGGCCTTAGGCTCGGTGTAACCTACGGTGGGGCAAAACGTCGGGTAGCAAGATAAAAGTAAATCACATATGTCTCCCAAAAACGAAACTGGAACTTTGTAGAGTGGGGAGTAAATCCCTAGGCGAGGTAGTTGCGGTAGTAACTATAAATCTCTTAAGAGGCTTTTGTCCACAACTACCATAGAATTGATGAAAAACATAGCTGATTGTCATGGAAAAATGAACAATGAATTTGTTTCTCAACGGATACGTAAATAATTAATTACCAATTTATAATAGCCATCATTAATTATTATGGATTATTCTCCGTATCACAGTTTTCTTTTAGTAAAGCAAATTTCTATTGTTTCAACTTTGATGGAAATTATTGCCTGGTTAACAACAAATAAGATCAAGTATGATGCAAAACTCAAAAAACCTTAATTTTAAATTTTAAAACAGAAAAGATAATGTGTATATAATTAATAAGCTACCAAAAGAACACGGCTATGAAGTATTGAGACTCATCGTCATCATCAACCTGTATGCGTTTACTGCTGGACATAGGTTTCCCTCAGCTCTTTTCATCTATCTCTATCTTGTGCGGCTTGCATCCAGTTATTGCTAACACGCTACACGTCGTCAGTCCATCTAGTAAATGGGCGTCCTCTGCTACGTTTTGTTTCTTGTCTTTGACTCTACTCTAAAATACGTTTTGTCCATCGGTTGTCTAATAATCTGGCGACGTGTCCTGCCCAATTCCATTTTAACGAGGCGATTTTTTCGATAGCTTCTGTTGTTTTTGTTCTAGGACGTATTTCTTCGTTTGAGATTCTGTCTCTCAGAGAGACAACAAACATCTGGCGCTCCATAGTTATCTGAGTCACGCGAATCTTATTAACTACCTTTTTTGTAAGTGTTAATATATCCGCTTCATAAGTGAGTACAGGTAATACACATTGGTCAAAGATTTTCCTTTTGAGGCAAGATCTGATTTAAATATATAGTTTAATTTACCAAAGCTGCCCAGGCTTATCCTATGGGACGTGGGAGCTCACAAGTCTGGTTATCTCTGACCAACCGAATTTCATATCCTAGATACTTATACGATGTAGTCTTCACAATGTCCCTTCTATCAACAGCAGTATTTCGATTTAGCACCAGATTAGTCATTATTTGCGTCTTGTTTATATTAATTTTTAGTCCGACCTCCAAGGTAGCGTAATATAGTTTTTCAAACATTATTGTTGCATCATTCATACAATCGGCTATAAGGACGATGTCATCTGCAAATCTCAAATGACTGAGCTTCTCTTTATTTATGTTGATACTATTCCCGTTCAGATGTGCCTTCTAACAAGTATGTTCTAAAAGCGTCGTGAATAGCTTTCGAGAGATCATGCCTTCTTACCGTACTCCTCGCTGTATACAGAATTTATTTATTTCTTGTTCAGATAGTGTTAGTTAGTCTAATCGGCATTTTTCGTAGTCGACAAATATCAGTGCCAATGGTTTGTTGTATTCTGCAGACTTCTCTATCAGGTTCTTTATCACTAGTAAGTGGTCATTAGTGCTGTATCCCGATCTAAATCCAGCTTGTTCTCTAGGCTAATAGAAGTCTAATTTGGCCTTCAGTCTTTTTTTTTAAATTTTTGTGAAAAGTTTATATAGGTGTGAAAGCAAACTGATAGGACGGTAGTTTTTTAAATCTATTATGTCTCCTTGCTTATGTAATAAAGTAATGAATACATTATTCCATTAAGAGCTTTTTCTTGTTAGATGCATTCTATGAAAAGATTGGGCAAAGCCTGGATAATTTTATTTCCACCTAGTTTGATCGCTTCGATCACTACTCCATCATTGCCAGGGGATTTGTTATTTTTCATTTCTAAAAGTGCATTTTGATTTTGTATGGAGTTATTTCTGGCATTAATTCTGATCCCTGTTTGTGATTTTGGGCAGGGGCTGATCTTGCCCCTCGAATTCGACAATCTCAAGGATTTTGGTTCTATCAGTAGTAACGTTTCCATCTTTGTTTTTATTTTGTACATATTTTTGTTGCCTATGTTGTTCGTATTTATCCTTTTTAAACTTGTGTTTTCTTGAATTATTTTAGTTTACTTGTTTTCTCTTACGTGTTTTCGGATTAATAGGTGAATATCTTTATTTAATTTCTTCTGTGTTGTGTAGTCGGAGCCGTATTTTTCCGTCATCTGTCTGGTCATCTGTTCTTTTACCTATCAGCTCTTTGGTATTTTGGCTTAGTTTTTCTTTATGGGTCAGAGCAGTCGGGCGGCACTCCCTATCCGTTTCTTTTAGAGCCTTTATTATGCTACCATTTGCTTGGTCTACATCTTCTATTTCGTCTTGCAAGTCTTATATATTATGTCTGGTTAGTGTATCTTCATACAGGTCATTGTTTTTTGTTTTTAGGATCACCGTTGTTCAAAAAATAGTTCATCGTCATCATAAATGAATCTTCCTGGTGTAAGAAGTTCAGCAATCTTTGCCCTCGTACATTTTTTTGCCATAGCCATACTTACACATTGCTACTTTTGCATCATCTTATTTAAACTCATTTTTGCATTAAAGTCGCCCATATTTATTGTGTAATATGCTGGTGTAGCATGTAACGCTGTTTCTAGGTCCTTATAAAATTTTTCAATTTCTTCATCCGGGTGGGTAGTCGTTGGAGCATATGTCTGGATTACCTTAACGTTATATCTTGCATTTAGTTTGAAGATCAGATATACAAAAATACATGGGATATGTATATATATATATATATATATATATATATATATATATATATATATATTCTATAGTAAAATTTTACTATAGAAATTAAACAAAATAATAAAATAAATTTTCTGGATATCACCTTACATCGCATAAACAATACAGTAAAAACCATGTGGTTTACAAAAGAAACATGGTCTTCACGATACCTTAACTACAATTCTCATCATCGATTTTCCCATAAGAAGTCAGTAATTATAAGTCTTGCAGATAAATCTATACAACTAACAGATCCAAAATACAGACCAACTGCAATAAAAAGAGCAAAAGATGCCCTTCTAAAGAATGCATATCCCTAACACCTAATCGAAACTATTTTCAAATCAAGACTTAATAAATTTTATAACAACACAAATAACAACAAACCCAACAGCATCAAAACTAATTACACAACTCTTCCATATATAAAAGATTTATCCGAACAATTAACAAATCTTTTAGCCAAACATAATATAACAGTGGCCCACAAAGGCAACAACCTTTTAAATAAATATTTTACAAAACTAAAGACACAAACTCCAAAACTTAAAAAATCACATGTTGTTTACGAGATACCATGTATTAACTGTCAAGGTGTCTATATCGGTCAAACTAGTCAACTGCTTCAATCCAGAATTGGCTCTCACAAATATGACAAGAAAAACGTCACTGCGCTCACAAAACATGAAAGTGAGAAGAAGCATAAATTTAATTTTGAAAACATCAAAGTTTTAAAAACAGAACAAAACAAAAAGAAGAGGGAGATATACAAATCAATAGAAATAAAAAGAAACACCAACGCAATAAATGACAAAAAAGATACAAAAAACCTAAATAAAATATATTTCAATCTGATTTAAATAATAATAAATATAACATCATAAAAAGCTCTTAAAGTCATAACATATTTCCATTTTACATCTTTCGAAATCATCAATAATACGCTCATATAAAAATAATTATATACTAATGACAGTAAACCATGAGATATCAGATATTAACTTTTATTTGTCAGTTCATTAATGTCTGTGTTTCGTTTTACGTTTTGGTAAGTCATATATATACATATTTTACAATAACTGTTTGTCTTATACATGTACATTTTAGAATCTTGACAAAGGCAAGGGTTTCCTGCCGAAACGTTGATTGCAATGAAAATTAAAATCTAGTTTCACATGTAATATATTTTATTGAACCTAAACCCAAGAAATAATAAATTTATATTAAATATAGATATATACAGGGTGGTCCTTAAGAAATTGTACAAAAAGAAACCATAGATTCTACACTTCAAAATATTGCGGTTTAAGTCAAATTGTTTTAATAAAATGTTGATATTAGGAAAGATACAGGGTGTTAAAGTGGAAATTAAAAATTTTAATTTTCACTATAACTTTTATGTTTGTGAACATTTATGTATAAAAATTCATAACTGGGTACTGTTGATCATTAGAAATTATAATCTGATGCATACTTTAATGTAGCTGATAGAGGGCGCCACATATGTGGCATACATTTGAAAACTTAACTTTTTTGCTTTTTAAGTTACCGGTGTTTGTGACAAAAATTTTAAAGATACATTATTTTAACAAAAAAAGGTATACTTGTTAATAACCTTAAAACTCAACAGTTTTCGAGATAATCGCATTTTACAAATCAACTACATAATTCAGATTTAACGCAATTACTCCAATTAACGAAAGAAAATTAGACAAAAACATCAATACTTCTGAATTTTGGTATAAAATACCTTCAATAAAGTTAATAGTTAACGAAATAATAAATAAAATAAATATATTAGCAGGATAGAATAGTAGGATTTGACAAAATAACAGAATAATTGGATTTTTCATCAACATTTTACGTTTTGTATTAAATTAAAGTCATAATCAAAATATTTTATTAATAAACGAAATTAGGAAATAGTTAAACTTAATAACATTAAACTTTTTGTCAAAGTAAGTATTCGATATGTCCACCATTTTCTTTAATTCATTTGTCAATACATTCCATAAAAGATCGTCTCATATCATATAGCATCATTGGTTCTAAAGAAACTGCTGCAGTATTTATAATAAGTATTATAAGTATAATAAGTATTCTTTTGGGATTTTTATGCATTCAGTAATTATATTAATATCTCACCACATGATCAAGGAATATGACTACCACGAACAATCCAAAGTTCAGGAAAGTTGTATTTAATTATGTTCTCACTGCACTTTTCTATATAATGTGGTGGTGTACCAATCAATAAGATCATTTTATAAAAAATGTATACTTCATTCACAATTATAAGAACTGACTTATGCAGAATTTAAAAGTATCCCGCTGATAAAGTCGAAGCCATAAAGGAATTTGCCTCTTCAGGTAAATAGTAAAAAGGGCCGGCTTAACGAATTTTATATTTTATTTGTCATTTACATTAAATATTTAATTTAAATAAATATCTAGATAATTAAGGGAAAAAATACATAAACTGATGGGAGTATTAGAATTAACTAATTATTATATTTTCTGTGTCGATTCTTTATTAAATATATCCAAATTTTGAAAGTCATAAACAATTTTTGTTTTGTTAAAAACATTGCAAGTGAAATAATAAAAAGGTGAAGTGAAAATTAAAATGAATTAATGTAGATATATACATATAGCTAAATATGATTATATTTTATACTTCATGTAAGGAAAGAAGTGTTTTAATTGTTAGTAAGGTATAAAGGATGTCTGAAAAAGTTGGCAACAAACGGGAAATTTCTTTATTATTAATTTCATGAAAAAAACTATTCTTCATAAACATTTCTGCATTTCATAGAAATCAATAATCAATAATCAAATTTATAAAAGTTTAAGTGGTATACAGCGAAAATCAAAAATATTGATTTATGCTTAAAAGTGAAGTGCTTTTAAATTTAGGTACAGCATAAAATGTTATTTTAATTTGATTGTAGGATTTAAAAATTATTTTTAAATTTAGATTCATGGCCTTTTAATGATGTATCAGTAAATGCATTAATTTTTAATTTTATTTCTAATTTACCTTATTCAATATACAAAATCAACAAATGCAATATGCAAAATACAAAAAGTATTTTTTTTACTTTTTACTTTAAATGTATTATTTAATTATTAGAAGGCCATGAATCTAAACTTGGACATAATTTTTAATAGCTACAAACATTTTAAAATTACATTTTCTTGCATATCCAAATTTAAAATCACTTTCCTCTTCAGTATTAATTTTTCCCATCTACTACTTATTATTTTATAAGATTATCTGTTAATGATTTCTATGTGATGCATAACCTTTAATGAAGAATAATTTTTTTTCGTAAAATTATTAATAAAGAATATTTCCCATTTTATGCCAACTTTTTCAGACATGAAACGGAAAACTTAAACATAATAAGTCAACATGAATAAATATGAACCTTTTAAAACGAGTAAATCGGCACTCACCGAAGGGACCTCAGACGTTAAGATACAATTAGCGTCTCTTTGTAAAGACAATGAAGTCGACTTTACTAAAGTAACAAGACATTTACCCATCACAGACACTACACATTACTCCCCTGAGTTAGTGATAAGTTATAGTCTAAAAAAATCATTATGAAATTGACTGGCCAGTGTGAAAACCAGTGCCAATAAAACACAAAACACACACACACAAAACATTTTCTTCGTTGAGACTTAAAATAATGATTAATAACAATAATTATGGGAAATTTGTATGTTTATAAAAAGAGTTTTTTGACATTATGCTTCAATGATAATATTTGATCTGATTATATATACCTATATACAGTTGTGCTATGCTTGGCTATTATGCCGGTCCTGGCAGCTTTGGTAGCTGTGATAATTATACAACAATAGAGTATTTACAAGGGATTATTCAGTTTTACAGCTGTTATTAAAATAACTTTTATAATGAGACACTAAATTTCTGGATACAGTATAAATATATCTCACAAAAAGTTTAATGTTATTTAGTTTAACTATTTCTTAATTAGGTTTATAAATAAAATATTTTGATTATAACTTTAATTTAATACAAAACGTAAAATGTTTGATGTAAAATCCAATTATTTTGTTATTTTGTCAAATCCTACTATTCTATCCTGCTAATATATTTATTTAATTTATTATTTCGGTAAATATTAACTTTATTAAAGGTATTTTATACCAAAATTCAGAAATATTATTGTTTTTGTCTAATTTTCTTTCGTTGATTGGAGTAATTGCGTTAAATCTGAATTATGTAGTTGATTTGTAAAATGCGATATTCTCGAAAACTGTTGAGTTTTGAAATTATTGACAGGTATACCTTTTTTTTGTTAAAATAATGTATCTTTATTATTTTATATCACAAATAAGGGTAACTTAAAAAGCAAAAAAGTTAAGTGCAAATATATACCAAATATGTGGCGTCTTTTATCAGCTACATTAAAGTGTGCATCAAATTATAATTTATGATGTTCAATAGTACCCAGTTATGAACTTTGATACATAAATGTTCACAAACATAAAAGTTATAGCAAAAATTAAATTTTTAAATTTCCACTTTAACACCCTGTATCTTTCTTAATATCAACATTTTATTAAAGCAATTTAGCTTAAATCGTAATATTTTAAAGTGTAGAATCTACGGTTTCTTTTTGTACAATTACTTAAGGACCACCCTGTATATATATATATATATATATATATATATATATATATATATATATATATATATATATATATATATATATATATATATATATATATATATATATATATATAACTAGTGATCCTTTCCCAAGTTAATATGCTCCTTTTCTAACATGGCTGTACCATACTGAAGACGACCTATAGTCAGAAATACGTATATACGGTTGCCTTCCATCGATATGCCTTTTTTGGTTTTCTGTTTTGCGAGACATGCCAGTACATTTTACTTATATATATATATATATATATATATATATATATGGATATATATATATATATATGTATATAATATATATATATATATATATATTATATATATATATATATATATATATATATATATATATATATATTTATACAAATACATATTGGATTTGGAATGGTTTCCCCGGGGATGGAGGCTGGGGAAATCCATGAGTTCACGTGGGCAGCTGTGCTATTCCTGAAGTTAATCTATCCCCTGCCGGAATCACAGAGAAGTATCCACCCGCTACCCCTACCATGTTGAGACTACCTTATTATTATTGCGATTTCAAAGTAATTAAAATAATTTGGACAAACTGCAAGTCTTATTACAACAAGTATATTGGTGAAGATTGACATTCTGTTATTGCTTTTATAAGTATGTGGAAGAAGACACTAAATGTAACATAGAAACTTGGAAAAAATGCTTGAGGCGATAAAAATGAAATGATTAAAAAGTAGTACATCTGAGAAAAAATAGGGTTGACACTAACATTCAAACAATCATAATAGACACTGGTAGTATTAGTAGCTCAGACTCTGACAGCGAAAAAATTTGGGATTGTAAGGTAATACCGGGTAACCTTGACAGGGAGTAAACATTGAAACATTTTCAAATAGTCTAAACAGGTTTTGTACGCCCAAGAAAAAAGGAAGTTTAATGGATTCAAAATTTCACATGTAGGGTCGTCCTCTTGTAAAGTTGCATGATAGTGCATTAGGAATTTCAGAAGGCTGTTAAAATTGTGCATAAGAGAATTTGACTGTTACGTTACAAGTAAATCTTTATTATTCAAGTCATCCTGGTGAATTTTTGCATTTTTTGTAATAGGTAAGTTATTTTAATCCTTTATTAATTAACATATTGAAATATGGTGTTATTTTTTTTTAATTAAAAAAAAATATATACAAAATTTGATTTCAGGCTAACTTTGCCATGTGTTAATGTGTGTGCCATGTGTTACTGTATAGTATCAACGTGTAACTGTATAGTGCAACTTTGCCATGTGTTACTGTACAGTGTCAATTCCAAAATCATATTATTGGGTACTTACAAAGTAAAAGGAAAATATCCCAGTGGTTGGCTGTACATTAAGGTTTAAAAAAACATACATAAAAGTAAGAACTCCTTGTGTAAAATAACTAGTTTCAACTATTTTTAATGTTTATCACTGATGATGGTCCTACTGGACCAAAAACGTTTTGAAGATTTGTAATCATTTTGTATAAATTTGTTAAATTATTTTTTAATAAATACTAATCTGTATCCAGAAATTTAGTGTCTCATTATAAAAGTTATTTTCATAACAGCTGTAAAACTGAATAATCCCTTGTAAGTACTCTATTGTTGTATAATTATCACAGCTATCCAAGCTGACAGGACCGGTATATAGCCAAGTCAACTGTAGGTTAGTACATATAATCAGATCAAATATTATCATTCAAGCGTAATGTCAAAAAACTCTTTTTATAAACATACAAATTTCCCATAATTATTGTATTCTTTTATTAATCATTATTTTAAGTCTCAACGAAATAAAAGCGCCCAAAATTATGAAGATCTCAATTTAGTTAAATTGACTGGACCGGTGGTGGAAATTAATAAGTTTTAGGAAAACGGGTAATATCCCAAACACATTAGAACTGACAAACCCGTATATACAGTTATAATGAGTAAACGTTTAACTTAATGGACCTATTAACAAATTACTTGAAATTTATATAACTTTCTACCTGTTACTTATCGTTAATTGTTTTTTAATTTGAAGAGAGTTGTACGATGACAAACTAACACTTAAAAGTCTGCTTCGACGAAATTGGTTGTAAAGTCGTTTGAGTGTTCAGTTTGTGCAAAAAATTAGTTGAGTATTGTAATAAAAGTGTTTATTTTTTTAGAGTGTGTACACTTGCCGGTGAATCCACGTAGTCAAATTTACCTTTATTGTATGAAACAATGTGGCGTCCCTAAAGTCCAGAGGATAATAGGGCAAATCTGCCAGTTAATGAACCGGAAGCAAATCGACAAGGAGGTGATTTCATTCAAGTATTAGAACCTGAACAGCGCCAACGAATACATTTATCTACTGATGCAAAACAAATTATTGCTAATGTTTTTCAAACTCTTGTCGAAAAAAATATGGACAGTAACGAAGCCTTACATGAAACGGCAACTTTGACTAAAAAACCATTATCCAGTCAGAAAAATTGTAACTAATCCTATTATACCAAGATTAATAAGACGGGATAACAGTATTTCTCGGAAGCTCGATCGTGCAGATGAAGATCTTATTCGTCGCAAAATGTATGCCTTGTATGAAGAACAAATTGTACCCACACTAGATATATTAGTTGACAGGCTTCACGTCGACAACACTGAAATTAAGTGCGGTAGAACAACTGTTTGGAAGTGTTTGCGAAGTATAGGGTTTAAATACAAAAAAGTAGATAAAAGACAGGTACTTATGGAATCCAATCGTTTACGGATATGGCGAATGGAATATTTAAACAAAATTAAACAGTTTCGTCGAGAGAATCGACCTATTATTTATTTAGATGAAACGTGGTTTGATACACACGATACGCCATCTAAAGGTTGGGAAGATAATAGTCAATCTTGTTTAACAAAAGCACCTTCTAATAGAGGAAAAAGAATAACAATATTCCATGCTGGATCAGTTGATGGATGGGTTCCAAATGCCTTATCTCTATCAGCTAAAAACATAAAACATCAGTGATTCATGTCTCGATTACCATGACAACACAACTTCAGATATATTTGAAGACTGGTTCAAAAATAAGTTAATACCCAACATACCCCCTAATAGTGTTGTAGTTATGGAGAATGCAACATATCATAGCAGGAAATTAAATAAAATTCCCAGTTCAAGCGATACGAAAATAACAATACAGAATTACTTGTATGACAAAGATATTTATTTTCACATAGATAATACTAAGAACAGTTTGAATTTGTCTTTCAGTTCGAACAGACGATAAAACCACATTAAGCAGAGATAAGTTTTTGCGGTAATTAAAAATCGATATTTATATTTAAATTTAAAGTTGTGTAAATATATCGGTTTAATACTTGGAATTTTAGTGTAAATAAGTGATTTACCTCCCCTAATGGGGGAGGAAAATAACATTAAGACGCAAATGTGCGAAGTGAGTGTTGCGACAAGTTCCCCAGATATGGATATGGATAAGGATATTGAAATTGGTGCGGATTCCGGCAAAACAAGGGAAGTTAAACTGTATAATATTTCCTCTAATAATTATGATTTTCATACCTGTTGCGTTTATATAGAGAAATTAAATAATCAGAACATCTCTCGTTTACATCCAATGGTGGTGGGGGAAATTTTGTATCAAAAACTTAAAATCAAAAACCTAAAGGAAATTAAATCTATAGGAAAAAATAGAGTTAAAGTCATTTTAAAATCTATTTTGGATGCAAATCATCTAGTAACACATGATAAGTTAAAAGATGAAAATTTAAAAGCCTATATCCCTAACCATCTCTTGGAAATCAAGGGAATAATTCACGATGTAGATACGAGGTATGATACTGATTATTTAAAAAAACATATAGACTCTTCCGTTAAAATTACCGACATTAAAAGAATGCATAGAAAGGTGGATAAAGAAGGTAAAACAGAATACGTCCCCAGACGAAATATTATAGTTACATTTGAAGGAAATGTTTTGCCAACTCATGTCGTAGTTAATTTTGTGTATTTACCAGTAGAAAGATTTGTAGGCAGGGTAATACAGTGCTACAAGTGTTTGAAATTTGGTCACATTTCTAAGCAATGCAAGGGCACACAAGAATTTTGTATACGATGTGCAGAAATTAAAAATGATAGTCACATATGCGACACTCAAAAAACTTTTTGTATACATTGTAAAAGTAAAGATCATATTTCGATCTCCAAAAGTTGTCCCGTTTATGAGGAACAAAAAAAAATTAAAAACATTATGTTAGATCAAAAAATCTCCTTTCTAGAAGCAAAAAGATTTAAAGAATCATCTTTTTCCGAATTTGTTAGTAACAATAAATTTTCGATATTGTCAAATCTTGAAGAAAATTTTCCAAAACTACCTAACGTATCTGATGACATTATGTCATCTCATCCTACCATTCCAAGATCGTATATGAAAAAATCAACAAACTTTACTCATCCTGGACCTAGTAGGATTAATACTGAACATAATGCACTTAAAAAAAGGAAAGTTTCTACTCCTGTTTCACAATCCCCTACAGATTCCTCCACCTTTCCTTTTAGATTTGGCCCGTTACAGCCCCTACCACCTAATCCCAATAAACCTAATAGTTCAATAGATGGTGAAAAAAACAAGATGGTTATTTCATTAGTCAAATTTTTTTCTGAATTTATAAAAAATGTAAAATCATTTGAGGATGCAGAAACGCTGGATAATAATTTGTTAGCTAAGGGTTTGCATACTGTTCTCGAGGATATTTTTAAAGGTACTTAAATTTATGGCTTTTAACACTAAACTTAAAATTATGCAATGGAACGCTAGATCAGCTGTTGCAAATAAAAACAGCCTACTCAATTTCCTTATTAAAGAAGATGTTGATATTGCTCTTTTAAGTGAAACCTGGTTCAAAAATAATGTTGTATATAATTTTAAAGGTTATAATATTGTTCGTCAAGATCGTGCAGACGGTTTTGCTGGTGTCGCTGTTTTGGTAAAAACGGGTATCCGTTTTGAAATATTAAAATTAAATAAAAACTTCAATAAAGAGCTGCTTGCCTGTGGTATTAAAGTTAATTACGATAATACTCACTTGAGTTTTCTCTCTGTATATAGATGTCCAAAAACCAAAACCAGAATAGAAGATTGGACAAACTTATTTTCCCAAGTGAAGCACCCTTGCATTATTGGGGGTGATATGAATGCCCACAATGCGCTGTGGGGATCATCAAAAAATGATAATATTGGCGATCAAATTGTAGAGACCCTACAGGATCTTGATTTCATTGTGATGAATAACGGTCAACCTACTTGTCAAGGAAATCCAGGACATTCAGATTCTATGATTGATATTACGGTTTGTTCCCCTTCCATTTTTACTAAGACATTTTGGACTGTAGATTCTGATACACTTGGATCAAATCACTATGTTGTAAAAATAGAATTCGAATACCCAAGAGCTGTTAATGAGACCATATATCCCAAAAGTAAATGGAATACCAAGAAAGCTAATTGGGATATGTACGCTGAAATAATTGAGAATACTTTAAATGAAAGTGGACCTATATCCCCAAATGTAGAAGAAAAATATAATCTTTTATTAGACTGTATCAATAAAGCTTCCACACAATCTATTAGCCAATATAAACCCTTTAAGTGTAAGAAACGGACTCCTTCACCATGGTGGGATGCAGAATGTGATGTAATTGTTGCAGAAAGAAAAAATGCATTAATAAAATACAAGCAAGATCCATCAGTTGAAAATTTTATTAAATGTAAACAAGCTAGTGCACACGCTAAGAAATTATTGAAATCGAAAGCCAAACAAAGCTGGGTTGATTGGTGCTCAAAATTAAATAAACAAACGTCGCCTACTTCGATTTGGAATCAAGCGAAAAGGATGAACAGGAAAAGGGTCAATGCTCCATTACCACTAGAAGATTCGTGGATAGCAGAGTTTTTCGACAAAATTGCACCACCGTATGTGAACAATCACGAAGATTTAATGTTATTCAATCCGAATTATAGTCATTTTCTCTTAAAACCGTTTACTATGGTAGAATTGGACTGTGCCCTTAGTGACCGTCCTAACACTTCTCCTGGTTATGATGAAATCAAATATATTATGCTATTTAATTTACCAAATAATGCAAAAGAGTTACTTCTAAATATTTTTAATCAGATAATTAGAGAAGGTTCTAACTTTTCGGCCTTCAAACATATTATTGTCGTTCCTATTCCCAAACCTGGGAAAAATCTAAAATTAGTTGAAGCTTACAGACCCATATCTTTATTATCTTGTGTACAAAAAACTCTAGAGAGAATACTTAAGGCTAGTCTAGAATGGTGGTTACTAGAACAGAACCTTCTACCCAAAGAACAATACGGATTCAGGAAAGGTTTTGGTACCTTGGATGCATTGGCTTCCCTAGTTGTAGACATTCAAAACAATTATTCCCGGAACAATTACTTACCGGCATTATTTCTTGATATAGAAGGTGCTTATGACTCTGTGTGTCTAACAGCACTCAAAGAAAAAATGACAAGAATATTTCAAATTCCAACTCAATTTGCTGATAGTATTGTTAATCTTTATTCAAACAGGTTAGTTTATTTAAGAAAAGAACAAATGCTCATAGGCCCCAGAATCGTAAACAAAGGATTACCTCAGGGTTCTGTATTGAGTCCTATCCTGTTTAATTTGTACGTAGCGGATTTGTACAATATTAAAATAAACAACATACCATTCAACCTCATACAATACGCAGATGATTTCTGCATTTACACAGAACACAAAGAATATAAACAAGCAATCAAAAACTTGGATAGTATTTATCAACTACTTCAAAAATGGCTTGATAAAAACAATTTTGAATTATCTTGTAATAAATCACAGGTTTGCATTTTTACCAGACATTATAAACCTAATGATCAAATAATTAAATTAGGAAAACATCAATATCCACTAAAAAATAAGGTCAAATATTTAGGTATGACACTTGACAAACATTTGACTTGGAAGGATCACATTGAGGATATGTTAAACAAATGCAACAAGGGAATAAATTTTCTTAAATCGATTAATAAAACCTGGTAGGGTGCTGATGTAGACGTAAATTTATTATTCTACAGAGCGTATATTCGCTCTATTTTGGATTACGGAAGCATATTTTATGGATCAGCCAGTAATGCATTGCTAAATAAAATTAACGTAATACACAATTCAGCTCTACGTACATGTTTAGGTGCTATGAAGTCCACACCAATTCAACCCTTGTATTTGGAAGCCTTGGAACCGCCTTTAAATATCAGACGAAACTTCCTGACCGAAAAATTTCTGGTAAAGACATATATAAAAAATCAATCGTTATACACAAAGCTCATCACTCTGAATTGCTATGATTTGTCTACTAAATACTGGGAAAAAAAGAAATCGCCTTTAGTCTGCGAAGCTCTGCAACATAATATGGAAGCATTAAAAGAGATAGATAAAGCTACGTATAGACTTCAAAACATCTCATATGCAACATATCATGGTTCAAATGCAGATATCATGGTACCAAAATATAGTGACAGTATACACATAAATAGAAAGATTATTCACTCAATATTATCAGAATTCGAAAACTCCGTTGTTATATATACCGATGCCTCCAAATCATCAAACGGTACTGGATGCACTTTTTTTATTCCATTGGAACGAATAGAACGCACATTTAAGTTGAACTCCCAGATCTCTATTTTTACAGCAGAAGCTCTTGCAATATATGAGGCCTTACTTTATGCAACAGAAAGTAACTCGGACCATATAGTGATATTATCAGATTCTTTATCAGTTTTGACCTCTATTGGGAAACCGGGATTGCCAAATACGTACAGTTGCCCTTATATTTACAAAATTAAGGATATCAAACAAAAGTTAGTAACAAGGGGCAAAAATGTACTTTTTGTTTGGATTAAAGCACATATAGGTTTGGAAAATAACGAACATGTAGACCAATTAGCAAGAGAAAGTATTATGTCTGGTAGAGAAACTTCGTATAAAATCACGGCTTGCGACTTTCTGGCTTCCTTAAAATTAAGATTATACCAAAGGTGGGATAATATATGGAAGGAATATTCCATTGTTAGCCCAAATAGATACACTTCTCTTCAAACAGATATTCCTAAAACTCCTTGGTATAAGTTTTTTAATGTACCTAGAAAATATGTTACCTCGATCATAAGACTGAGATTTGGGCACGCTTGTTACCCCAAACATTTATTTAAACTTAAGGTTTTAGATAATGATCAATGTGAATTTTGTACAGAAGAAGGAAACCTAGATCATATATTTTTCAGTTGCCCCAGAAATATTATAACTTTATCCAGATTAATAAATAATTTACACAAACACAACATATTAGCCCCTTGGAACCTTCAGTACCTATTATCATTAGACTCGAGAGCAGTGTATGATTTATTAGTTATGTTTTTAAAAGATAGTAAAATAACCATGTGAATAATTATACATTAGTTAATAACGTAACCTTTGTCTCTAACCCAATTGTTTAAATTCCTTTCTTACCGTGGCCTAGTGTTGTATGTAAAAAAAAAATGCCTTGATGGGCCCCTAGGCGAGAAGAGAGTGACCCTGTTTACCTGTTTTGTATATTTATTTTAATTTTAATATAAACTCAGACAATCTTTCTTTTACCATGTTGAGTCTGGCTGAATGACTAAAAGTCTATGCCAAAAAAAAAAAAAAAAAAAAAAAATACTAAGAAGGATTTATTGGACATTTTAAAAAGTTTCGCATTGAAAAAAGAAGACTTTTGTGATAATTATGCCGAAAACATGGGTCATACGATTTTAAGACTTCCACCATATTACTGTGTATTTAACCCAATCGAACATATGTGGCATCAACTTAAGTCAAAAGTTCGAAGAAATACTACTTCGCCACATTTAAATGCATCTGTCTTGCATTTAATTGAAAAGGAAGTACTCAAAATTGATGCGAATAGTTGAAAAAATGCAGTTTCTTATGTTATGAAAGCTGAGAATTCATATTTTCCTACATATAATATACAAAATATTATCATCAATTTAAAAGACGACAGTGATAGTGACACAGATTTAACATAATATCTATTTGATGTAATATTTATACTAGTTGTGTGTGTGTGTGTGTGTGTGTGTGTGTGTGTGTGTGTGTGTGTGTGTGTGTGTGTGTGTGTGTGTGTGTGTGTGTGTGTGTGTGTGTGTGTGTGTGTGTGTGTGTGTGTGTGTGTGTGTGTGTGTGTGTGTGTGTGTGTGTGTGTGTGTGTGTGTGTGTGTGTGTGTGTGTGTGTGTGTGTGTGTGTGTGTGTGTGTGTGTGTGTGTGTGTGTGTGTGTGTGTGTGTGTGTGTGTGTGTGTGTGTGTGTGTGTGTGTGTGTGTGTGTGTGTGTGTGTGTGTGTGTGTGTGTGTGTGTGTGTGTGTGTGTGTGTGTGTGTGTGTGTGTGTGTGTGTGTGTGTGTGTGTGTGTGTGTGTGTGTGTGTGTGTGTGTGTGTGTGTGTGTGTGTGTGTGTGTGTGTGTGTGTGTGTGTGTGTGTGTGTGTGTGTGTGTGTGTGTGTGTGTGTGTGTGTGTGTGTGTGTGTGTGTGTGTGTGTGTGTGTGTGTGTGTGTGTGTGTGTGTGTGTGTGTGTGTGTGTGTGTGTGTGTGTGTGTGTGTGTGTGTGTGTGTGTGTGTGTGTGTGTGTGTGTGTGTGTGTGTGTGTGTGTGTGTGTGTGTGTGTGTGTGTGTGTGTGTGTGTGTGTGTGTGTGTGTGTGTGTGTGTGTGTGTGTGTGTGTGTGTGTGTGTGTGTGTGTGTGTGTGTGTGTGTGTGTGTGTGTGTGTGTGTGTGTGTGTGTGTGTGTGTGTGTGTGTGTGTGTGTGTGTGTGTGTGTGTGTGTGTGTGTGTGTGTGTGTGTGTGTGTGTGTGTGTGTGTGTGTGTGTGTGTGTGTGTGTGTGTGTGTGTGTGTGTGTGTGTGTGTGTGTGTGTGTGTGTGTGTGTGTGTGTGTGTGTGTGTGTGTGTGTGTGTGTGTGTGTGTGTGTGTGTGTGTGTGTGTGTGTGTGTGTGTGTGTGTGTGTGTGTGTGTGTGTGTGTGTGTGTGTGTGTGTGTGTGTGTGTGTGTGTGTGTGTGTGTGTGTGTGTGTGTGTGTGTGTGTGTGTGTGTGTGTGTGTGTTTTGTGCTTTATTGGCACTGGTTTTCACAACCAACTGGCCAGTCAATTTCATAATGTTTTTTTAGACTATAACTTATCACTAACTCAGGGGAGTAATATGTAGTCTCTGTGTTAAGTAAATGTCTTGTTACTTTAGTAAAGTCGACGTCATTGTCTTTACAAAGAGACGCTAATTGTATCCGAACGTTTGCGGTCCCTCAGGTGAGTACCGATTTACTCGTTTTAAAAGGTTCATATTTATTCATGTTGACATGTTATGTTTAACTTTTCCGTTTCATGTCTGAAAAAGTTGGCAAAAAATGATAAATTTCCTTATTAATAATTTCACGAAAAAAAAATTATTCTTCACTAAAGGTTGTGCATCACATAAAATTATTAATCAATAATCTTATAAAATATTAAGTGGTAGATAGGGAAAATCATAATTATTAATTAATACTGAAGTGATTTTAAATTTAGATATAGAAGAAAATGTTATTTTAAAATGTTTGTAGGTATTAAAAATTATGTCCAAGTTTAGATTCATGGCCTTCTAATAATTAAATAATACTTTTAAAGTAAAAAGTAAATAAAAAAATACTTTTGCATTTGTTGATTTTGTATATTGAATAAGTTATCAGTTTATGTATTTTTCCCTTAATTATCTAGATATTTATTTAAATTAAATATGTAATGTAAATGCCAAATAAAATATAAAATTCGTTAAGCCGGCCCTTTTTACTATTTACCTGAAGAGGCAAATCTCTTTATGGCGTCGACTTTATCAGCGGGATACTTTTAAATTCTGCATAAGTCAGTTCTTATAATTGTGAATGAAGTATACTAACCAAAGAAGAAGAGCGACTAATATTTGATGCATTAACTAAATTAGCAGACTAGGAATTTGGGTTTGATCGAATGCCGTTAAAACGAAATGACAGAAAAATTCTTTTAAAAACGGATTGCCGGGAGAAGATTGGATTGCTGGTAAAATATTTTTTTATATAAAGTGGATGTAATAATTATTTTTTAAGCTATGTTTGCAGGGTATGAGAGATGTTGAAAGGACCTTCTAAGTTGTAAAACTGCTCAAAACCTTCCCAAGAATTACGCCAAAAGCCTGTTCAGCTGGACTGCTAGGCGACAGCTAAAATACACTATTAAAAAAATGGTTTAGGAAGTAAACCACAAAATATATTAAACTGGTACGAGTCTGGTTTTAAAACAGATGTTTAAATACAAAAAATTGTATGCCCAAAAGAATCTAAAAATACACATAAAGTTGTAGGTACCGCAACAAAATAAACGTACACTACTCTGGTTTACTGTATTGCAGTAGGAGAATATTTACCAATGTTTGTAAATTATAAATATTGACACTTGTCTTCTACCTGGTGCCAAAACAGCCCTGACAAAGTTGTGTTTAAACGTTCGCCATCGGGATGGATGGAATTATTTCAGTTTACCAATTGGTTTGAAAACTTTTTCATCAAACATACCAAAACACTGGAAGGCCCTAAGCTTTTAATATTCTATGGTCATAAATTACCGTTGACTTTGCCATTGATCGAAATGGTCTGTGCCAATAATATTGAACTTTTTGTATGTGGGAGTGTTTAAAAAGGTAAAGCAATCATGGCGTAATGTATTAAAGATTATTATCTTACTATAGATTTCAAAAATGTAAACACAATTCCTTTTCCTTCATTGCTTAAAACATTCTTCGAGACAATTTGATTCTCTAGGGCAAACGCAATTTACGGATTTGTAGGGTCAGGTATTTATCCTTTAAATCAGAATAAGATGTTATAAAAATATGAAGAGTTATCTGCGCACACGTCCAATTTAGATCTACAACTAGAATGAGCTGCTCCAAGTTTTTCAGAAAAGTTAGAACTTCAGGTTAGTCGCTACTTTCAGTCAGATGATGTAGCTTCGACCAGTACGTCTAGCCACAATACCCAGCGTTGTTTTTTACCCAGCTCAAAAGTTTTCTATCTTTTAATTTATTATACATATTATTTCTTTATTTAAATTTGGTTTTGTCAATTTTTGTATGTATTTTTTTTTTAATTTAGTTTACTAACTGTGACTAGTCTTATTACGTTTTTTAGAGATTGTTATTTTAAATGAATAATATCCGTTAAGAGCTCAAAGTCCTTAGATATTGAATCCATCAATCTACTTATCAGTAGTAAAACCAAAGTAATTAATTAATTTTTAAAACCATATTTTACACTAAATAAACAACATGATCAAGATGATGGAGACCCGAGGTAGATTTTTATTTAGTTTTATAGATTATCACCCATATGTTTGTTTATATGCAATGAAAACAATTTTATTTCTGATTACTACGATTTAAATATGTATTTACTGTAGATGTTTTTGGACAACCTACAGATTTTCAAAAACTGGAAAAGTTTATCAGTTTTCAAAATGTAATAAATGAAATAAAAAAAGTGTAAAAACGTCCATTCTAATATTAGCCATTTTCTAATTCTAACAACCGCCGTATGGTTGGTTCACATGTTTTGATTTATTTACAGACGAAACTTAACATATTAGTCGAATTATATCCACAAGGTAAACTAATTCTAATACAATATTTTATATTGGGTTATTGTCGCATTAACTAATATGAATATAAATATTATTTTAGCAAAACGACAATGTTGTTACGAACATTTTGCAGAATAATAATAAATTCCAAATTAGTATTGTTATTTCTTATTAGAAGAAGTATATTACAAATGATATTACTAATGGATTTACCGCTCGACACAGAAATAAGGTTCGGAAGGTTTGACCCGATGTTGAATCCCACAGGATATCTATTACCCACAAAAACCATTAAAGACTTACATTAGGCGATCACGAAATTCCCTTATATTAGATTCTGGGCTTCATCAGGTCGTCCCACCGGTCCTACGTGCTTTTTTCCTTTGAAAAAAAAGGAGAAAACGTAATCTAATCGGTGTATTTAATTTTGAAATCGACCTCAAGGGTTTATTCTACTACTGACCGCCATTAAAGTTGTTATAAAATTTTCATGTTAGAAGAGACTCGCCATAGATTTTACCTAGACAAATAAATTTTAAATGAATAACTGTGTATTTTGAACTGGTCAGATTTTCCTGTATTCTCGTGAATGTATAAAATAAAAAAGCCAGGTGATATGTAAGGATAAAAGATAATTTTTTGGTTGTCGTTGTTCCAATTCTCGATTTAAAAGTAACAAGCTAGTTTTGGTTGCGTTATGTATCATGCATTTCATAGATGTTTTATTAGGTTGATTAAAATTCTTTGAAAACAAAGATTTTAAAATATAAAATAAACTTGGTTTCTGTTCTGCGGGTTATTTATTGATTTTTGATGTTTTCGTACAAAAAAAGCAATAAAATGGCAATTTCATTTTAAAAATAAGAATTTGATAATAAAAAAAATAGGAGTAAACAGTATTTGTCTTCGGTCCCACAAAATTTGCAATTTACGGTGGAATTTAAGAATAGTGTTTAGTTAAGTTATAGTGCAATAATGAGCTGATAAACTCTAAGTTACTCTCTGTAAATATTTATTAGGACGCACATGAAATTGGTTTCTATTTACAATTTAGTAACCTTCAAATTTTGTATCGATACGAGGTGTTTGTGTATGCCGTTGTTATCAGCAACTGGAAGGTCATAACCGAACATTTTGGGACCACTGTCCAAGATAACTATGGAGTCAAATAATGAGTCGATTTCTACTCCTATTCAAAGCCAATCTACCACCGTTAAGTCATATTCCACAGCCTTAGCCCAGCAACAATTTCCAAAAAAAGGTCAGGCTATAATTTTCGGTGCAAACGATGGAGCTTGTCTTCAGGATTACTTTATCCCTTTAAGAAGCATAATAGGACCCAAAAATATTATTTTTTGTTGCCGTTTATTAAATAATAAAATTTGCATATATCTATATAGTAAGCAACTGTTAGACCATTTTATGAATTCTCACGGCTCAATCGAGGTTTAAGATAAAATTATAAAAACACGTCGACTTATAACACCAGCTGAGAAATTTATACTGTCAAGTGTATCTCCAACTATTTCCCATGAGGTGCTTTGCGAAGAATTAAAAAATATTGGTTTAAATATGATTTTACCGATTCCTTTTCTTAGGATTACTTCAAACCTACCGGAATATAGCCACATACTAAGTTTATAAAGCCAGTGCAAGACCAATAATACGCCTCAGAAACAAAACCCGGCACAGCCACAACGTAAAGGGTACTGGAAACGACAGAGATAAGAAACAGACAGAGTACTGAGAAAAATTACAGGAAATACGCTGAGAAATCGAAAGAGAAGTGAAGACATTAGAACAAGATGTAAAAGGTATAAATGAATGGACACATAATAGAAAAAAAGATTGGAATAACCACATAAGCAGAATAGAGGGGACCTGTGTCGTCAAAATAGCAAGAGATAAAGCACCAATCGGCAGAAGAAATATCGAACGACTGCGCAAAAGATGGAGTGACAACCTTCCATAGAGGTATTATTCCAATAAATAAGCAAAATTGCTTATAAAGAGGAAGAAGAAGAAGAAGACTAAGTTTCCGAAGACAAGTCTATGTCAGTCCATACAATTGTGGCATACCTGATTCCTTAACAGTAAATTACGAACATACTTCCTATAGAATCTTCATTTCTCAAGATAGTCTACCCTGCTATAAATGCAAAGCTTCAGGACATATCACTAGTCAGTGTCTTACGAATTATAGTAATGCTTCAACTGCAAGCTCACCTACAAATCTCCAAAACCAAGAAACTACCGGTACTACTAGTTATAAAAACACTTTTAATTAACCTCATTAGGCAACAACACCGTTTTCATAAACTTTGGAAGCAATATTTTCCAACCTATCAACACCTCTTCTATAAGATAAATTATAGAAAACTGTAATAAAACTGATACATTACGATATTTTTCTAAAACAACTATTTCAGCTAATCTTACAAATTAAACTTTAAGCTCAACTTTTGTCACTACTTATGAGTTTGCTGCAGTACTCTCAAATGTAATAAAGCCACAGCATCTAAGTGAAAACTCTAATAATACTTGCGCCAATGCAAGTACCTCCATAAAACGCAGGTTTGGTGAAATCATTTCTCCTCCTACAGATTCAGCAGTTTCATTACAAAATCTGCTCTGCTCATAAAAAAAACGCCCTCATCCAACGATCCATCTACACAAAAAACTCTGAATTTTATTGATAATCATACACCACTTTTCGTTTTAAATTAACACCAATTGTTCTTAATAATCGATAATGTCCAAGGCTCACGCAACACTATTAACATCGTCAAAGAATTTACTAGTGATATTGTTGGTTTACTCCAACTTTTAAAATGCAGATATGAATATGCAAATGATAGATAAACAAAAACTAAGTTTACAAAACTTTAAAAGAAACTAGTTAGCAAAAATGCGTTGCTATATTTTTTTATTTAGAACGTGCATTTAATAAAGCTTGGAAGTACAACATTTTAAAATAACTTCATAACTGGAATATTAAGGTCACTGCCTTGTCTTTATCCAAAAAACTTTTTAAACAACAGATCTTTTTAAAAGAAAATAAATAATAATATTCTTTCAAATATTTATCGTTTGCAAAATTGTACACCCAAAGGATTCATGCTCAGTCCAACATTATTTCTAGTGGCAATAAATGATTCAATCAAAAATAGTCAAGCTCCCTTACAAGAACGTTTATACGCTGACGACCTAGTGGTATATATTATGGAGTGGAGTCATAGAAGTTGACTAAAGTATCACTAAAGAGACTCAAAACATTTAAAATGTGGTGATATAGATGCATTATGAGAAATGCCTGCATAGAAAAAGTTACCAAGGAAGAAGTTCTATACAAAATGAACAGATCTATTCAGAAAGAATAATGTCCTGGATTTATAACCTACAAAAATGGTTTGACTACTACCAAGCTTAAAGCAGTTGTCAACAAAGTTAAAATAGTCATGTTAGTGTCTTACATCCATTAAGGATAGGCACCATAAAAAGAAAATGGTGGGGTAATATTTCCGAGTGTAACCGAGTTTCAATACGGTTATTCATTTCCAGATTTCTATTTATTTAAGCTTAATCTTATCCCATAGAGAAAGAGTGCAATGGCAACTAATCTGGAAAGCTAAACGTAGATGGCACTAGTGTAGTTGGAGGCCACGTCAATTGTCCAAATCTGTCTATTTCGAAGTGAATATTGCATTTATTTGGCTGTGTGGACTTAATTTAAAAAAATAAGATACCTCAGTGTTGTGCTGTGACTTCCTTGTGCCCATTGCAAACATCGAGACACAGGTTTCTAAAAAATATCCTGATAAGAAAAAAGTGAAGTGTAAAGAATTAGAAGAGATAAATATGTGTCGAAAATAAATGCACGTATTTGCAATAAAAATTTTGTTGACAGTTGACTGTAATTTTGTGTAAATCTCTTACAATCAAATTAATTCGCAAGTTTTTAGTAAAACTTTAAATGTTTAATTAATATACTTGTTTACTAATAAAGATAAAGTAATTATCCAAAGTTTTTATTAAAGCTGAAACAATTCCCCTAAAATGGTTTGAAAGTTAATAGCACGTAAGAAAGCTGAGATATACTTGGAAAAGCCCAATCGAATGACTATTTTGCAGTTGATTTTTATGAAATTTGTTATCTTCGGTTCTAATAATCATATTAAAGGTAATGAACTATCATTTAGTTCATTTTTTCAAAAGAAACTGAAACTGACACCTGGCAGTAGGTATAAAATGCACACCCATGAAAATTGAGATTAATGATTTATGTTTAGGGTCGCTGCCTGGGGATCGCCAGGGCACGTCTGGAGACGGCGCTGGACATGACAGCATGCGGGACGTCGGTGGCAGAGTGTTGAGGAGGCGGGCCTCTGTCATACAATCAGCTACAGTCCAACAACAACAACCACAAGGGAGCCAAACAACAAGACCGAGGCAGCGCATGAAATGGACTGTATCTATAAATGAAAACATTTTGCGTTTCTATTACAAGGTGACGAACCTCGGTCGAGAAACGATCGGCTATCGACAACATTTGTATGCCAAATTTTGCAGGGAGTACCCAGAGATTTAAGTCTCTGAACAGCGAATAGCAGATCAATACCGGGTAATTATAAGAAATAATCTTATCCCAGAGACTAGACGCGATACCATCAAAAGCGAAGTCGAACGGGAGATAAATAACCAAGAGCTAGATGTGGATAAAGTCCATAATGAAATCTCTAATGAACAGATTCCTAGGCCTCTCATGCAAGAAACTCAACCTGTAAATACGCAGCAAGCAGGACAACAGCGAGTTGCAAGATAGCCTGGTAAGAGAAATGGCACGTGCCGTACAAGAGTTTAATGGAACAAATCCACTTAGCAGACCACAGCTACCAAAAATAAACTCTTGTAAGAAACTAGGTGCGCTGTTACAATTTATTAACACTGAAGTCCTACCCAATTATATCGTGGAAACTTATACATTAGAATATTTGCATATGCTGATTTACTGTGCAGCAACAGCAATTGCCGTCGTGTTCTGATTAAGATCAGAACACGACGGGGTACTAATATCAAAAGAACATATAACAGAGTTGCACCTTGGGAAAAACGGCTGCTTATTAAAATTGAAGCATTACGTAGGGACATTGGTCAAATCACGGAATATGTTCGAGGGACAACAAGTAGAAGAGTAATCAGAAGAGCTAAAGAAATAATGATAACCATCGCAAGACACTCACAATATAATCCAGCAAACAACACAGCACAACAGTGCCTGGATACATTAAAACAAAAACTTTCCGTTTACTCAGGCCGACTAAGGAGATACAAAATTAGTAACAAACGAAAATCCGACAATATGCTTTTTGAGAATGCCGAGAAGGCGTTCTATCGGAAACTCAATTCTACTGCAGAAAGTGCCAATAAATCGTACCCAAGCCAAGAAGAAATCCGTGAGTTTTGGGGAAATCAACTTTCCACACCAGCTGATCTTAACACCAATGCTGTATGGATTGAAGATACGGCGCACAACTGCCAACACTACGTTACTGCTTCCTACGAACCCTTTACTACTAAAGAAGTTTCAAATATTATCAAAGAGCTTCATAACTGAAAATCTTCTGGACCAGACGGCATTCAAAACTTCTGGCTTAAGAAGTTTTGGAGTATTCATGAGTGCTTATCAGCATTAATTAATCACAGTATTTCTAATCCGTAGGAAATACCATCTTTCCTAACACAGGGAACAACTTATTTAATACCAAAAGATCAAAATAACACCCAAGATCCAACCAAATATCGCCCAATTACTTGTCTTCCAACTCTGTATAAATTGCTCACATCCTGTGTAGCCCGACGTATCTACCAACACTGTGCTCTAAACAATATCATAGAGCCCCAACAGAAAGGGTGCGCTAAGGGTTCCATGGGCTGCAAAGAACAACTTATCATCGACTCTGTCATTTCTAACCAAGCATATAGCAAAAAAGGAATCTCTTCACTGCTTTCATCGACTACAAGAAAGCGTTTGATTCAGTGCGGCATGAATGGCTTGTAGATATATTAAAAATATATAAAGGCGATGGTAACATAGTGACCTTTTTAAAACATATAATGTCAGATTGAAAAACAAAAATTCAACTCCAAATACCTGGTGAAAACAATATCGAAACTGAAAATATTGCAATCAATCGGGTCATATTTCAAGGAGACTCGTTGAGCCCACTGTGGTTTTGTCTAGCGATGAACCCCCTATCCCAGCTACTGAACTTAACTGACACAGGTTTTAGCATCAAAAATAACACTACTGTTGTGGCAAAGCTTAATCATCTATTGTATATGGATGATTTAAAACTATTGGCTTCTACTCGATGCCACCTGGATCAGATGCTGAAAACAGTGGAAAATTTCTCTAATGACATTAGTATGCACTTCGGCCTTGATAAGTGCCGTGTCTTAAATATAATTAAAGGAAAGGTTCAGCTCGGTGGATTCGATATGCAAAACGGCCAGAACATCGAGACCATGGGTGAAAATGATATGTATAAATACCTCGGAATAAAGCAAGCGCGGAAGATTGACCATAAGCAAATGAAAACTGAGATAACAACTGAGTTTATACGAAGGGTAAAACAGCTGCTTCGTTCACATCTTAATAGTAAAAATTTGTTTAAGGCACTAAACACCTATGCATGTTCCGCGCTTAGCTACTCGTTTGGTATTGTTAAGTGGACAAAAACGAATATAAAAAATCTTCAGCGAAAAGTACGAACACACCTCACAAAGGCGCAAAAACACCATCCTCGAAGTGCAGTAGAAAGAACGACATTACCGCGGTATTTAGGAGGACATGGACTTATGGATATAAGTGATCAACTAGAAAAACACATTACTAATTTAAGAACTTATTTTCAGGTGCAGGCTGAGACATCTACTCTACATCGCGCGATTTGTGCAGTAGATGATACAACACAGATCAAACTGAGGGAACCAAAAATGCGCATAAACCATCTTACTAAGGACGAAAAAATGCGCGCCTGGATGGGTAAACCTCTTCACGGGTGACATCCTAATGAGGTCAGTCAAGACCACGTCGACAATAAAGTGTCGAACTATTGGCTGACATCAGGAAAGTTGTTCCCTAAAACAGAAGGTTCATTACTCGCCATTCAGGATTAGGTTATACCAACAAAAAATTACCTGAAATATATCTTCAAAGACCCTCAGGTCCAAAATGACAAATGCCGATATGGATGTCAAGCTCAAGAATCCATCCAACACATTACCGGGGGTTGCCAGGCATTTGCTGCAACTGAATATAAGGAACGGTACGACTCAGTAGGAAAGATCCTTCATCAAGGGATAGCCATCAAACTGGGACTTCTCCAAACAAACCATCTCCCATATTATCAATACGTTCCTGAAAGTATACTTGAGAATGATAACTACAAGCTTTACTGGGACCGCACTGTGCTCACAGACCAAACAGTGGCACATAATAGACCAGATCTCATACTAGTTAATAAACTTAAGAGACAAACAACACTAATTGATCTGGCGATACCCAACAACAATAATCTTCGTATTAAACAAAACGAAAAGATCGCCAAATACAGGGATCTGGAAATTCAAATACGAAGACAGTGGAGAATGGAAAGTACCCAGACAATACCTATTATTCTCTCTACTACTGGAGTTATTCCGAAGAACCTCCTAGAAAACATAAGAAAGCTAGGTCTGAATGAACATCTCTACAAGACCATGCAGAAAGCTGTACTTCTCTCAACATCCAGATGTGTACGAAAATTTTTGGGAGATACTCCAGCATACCAGGTCACCTAGGGCTCGATAACACGGAAAGAGTCCCACCAGAGCTCAATCCTTTTGATACCGTAGATATCTGGGATGAGTGAATTTTCCCCTTAGAGGGAGTGTGAGCCGTATGGCTAAATCTGGATGAACTATCATTTAGTTCATTTTTTCAAAAGAAACAATTTTCATTTTGGTAAAACCAAATATCTCTGTAACAGTTTGAGAGATACAATCGTTTAAACAATTAACTTGTAAATAACAAATTATCTGACGGGTTTTCGGTCTGGTACCTTCGAAAAATCGAATCTGCGCACAAAAAAAAACATAAAAATACGTCAAGGGACCGAGGAGACATAAAAGTTAATAATCTAGCTCCCCTGGCTTCTAGACTTATATGGGTTATTACATTTTTAATATTTAGGAATAACTGTGGAATTTTCCTGGAGACAAATTATTGTGGTTTAAGGGGGCACATATGTATGTCTAAATTATTATTTTAGTGCTACAAACTCCTTTAGTTACCAACGATTTGCGCATCAAGATAGAAAATTCATATTTTTAATCACAATTTGTACGTTACTGATTTAGAATTTTCAATTGATTAAAACTTGAAAAATACACTAAACTGGTAAAACAGGCGTTTTCAATGTTAGTTGTAATAAAATAATCGTTTTAGCTTTACTAGTCATACTACGTTGCCTAAATAAAGAAATTTAGTCTATTAGAAAAGATCTAAAGTTGTTTAAGTTTTCTTGCACATACGCAATTCCAATAATCTTAGAACTTCAAGCTGAGATAGCACAACCAACCAAATTCTGATCAATACAATGTTAACAGTAAACTCTGATATGCCAAAAAACACAGAAATTAGCAAACGACACTGTGTTTTATAAAATACGAATGATTTTATGTTTATCTTTAATATCAAGATAATTCTTTACTGTCACACTTAAGCGTAAGAGTTCAATCGGTTAAGTCGAAGACTGAGTTAAAAATGCACAACTCTTATTTTCCAAGAAAAATTACACTAAAAGGGAAAAAATTAGCAAAGATACAAAAGCTCAATACAAAGAAAAAAGAATTTCAGCAGAATCTAAAAAAGATCTAGCGGAATAAAATAATAATGCAATCACTCAAACAGTAGAAGAAACGTTTAAAGATAATGAAAAGGAAACTAACACACAGTAAAAAAGAAATATATAAGCTGAGATACAAAGACGAAAAGCCAAAATGATCTGAGATACAAAGACGAAAAGTCAAAACGATTTCTGAAGTACTTTAACCAATGCAGTGTCAGAAGTACAAGCAGCTTTAAAGGAAATGAAGAATCATGTGACAAATATTATTTTGATTTTTTTATTTGTATGTTGTCTTTTCTCAATTATGGAATTGCCGCAGGATGGTAAGTTTTTCATTTGTCAAAAAGTACCACTTTATGCAATTCTTGCATAAATTACTACGACAGATTCCAATATTTTATGACATTATTCGCTCCGTGCGTGACTGGTGCGGCATCTACCGCCTTCATCTGACAGTTTTGGACCTCCCAATTTGAGGTTAAATATATGTTAAATAGATACGAAATTGACAAGTATTTGACATATAGTTTTTTAATTATAGAAATTGACAAATAGTTTTTTAATTATATTTTTTCAGTTTATGTACAAAATAAGTTAAGTATTAAAAACTGGGTTTCTAAAAATTCAACTTTATCTTTTCAACCCCAAACGGAAAAGAAAGGGAAAAATCTAGTACTGTTTTTGCATGTGGAAGAGCATGTAATTAAAAACAATAATAGTAAAAATGATGATATAAAAGCTAAAGTCATCTGGCAGGCTGCAGTTAGCTTGAAGCCTTATGAAATATCATTTAAGGCCGTTCCTCGCGATTCTGTGCATAGCTAAATTCCAATGTAAAAGTTTATATCAAATAACGCAAAAACTATGGCAGATATTGAGATGATTCTTTTTTTATATGAAAGGTCTTAAAAAGTTCTAGTGCACTATTTGGTTGTAAATTAATTAATTGTTTAAACAATATTTTTTTTCAAATATTTTTGGTTAAAATAAACGTAAAAATTTTTTTTTTGAAATAGGGCACTACAAAATTTGACCCACTTTCCGAATCTGTTTTTATGTTTAACATAAAGTGTAACACAAAGCAGCTATTTGATATAAACTTTTTAAGAAATCTCAAAGTTCTGCTAAATGTTACTCTCTCTCGGTCAGTACAGGCTGTCTTTGTCGATAGCTTCTGGATTCTCGCCGACAGGTAGGTAAGAAATATACACTCTGTCATAAATAATGTTGAATAACATTATTAGGGCTTATTAAAGAGCAATACCCAAATATTTTGCAGTATTTGAATATGGAATTTGATTATTTATATTTATTGGACAATACCCAAATATTTTGCAGTATTTGAATATGGAATTTGATTATTTGTAGTTATTGGAATATTTATTTTAAACGTTTTTGTTAGTAAAGTTTACATAATATATGGGTTTGTTTCGTCACTTGCTTGTCCAGTCATATTAGTCCAGAGTAATAAGAATTTTCTCGTGACACTCAATAATCCAGGTAGCTGACAACTTTTTTAGTTATTGTAGACCTATAAGAAGAAAACCTATCTGTTTCCTGCCTAAAGTTCGGAGCCCATTAGAAAGCTAAATAATTGACATAAAATTACAAAATTTTATTTTTTAGAATATTGACAAAGCTTCAAAATGCCGATTTTTGAAAGTTGAAAAGTCAATTTGTTGCTTCGCAAACTGCAAAATAAGTGACAATTGATATTTGTTAAAAACTTTTAGTAAACTTAAACTTTAAACTTTAGAGTTCCACCCAAAGTTTGGTATTGGGGTACTTAACAAACCCTCAAAATTTGGGACCGATATATTAATTAGTTTAAAAGTTATTGTATTTGTTTATCTCAGAGACCTTTTTTTTACAATAACAACAGAGATAGAAAATAATAAAGATAGGGTAATTCTGTGGGTGACAAATGAAAGCAAAAGACTTATACTATCAATATGAATTAAAAAAAATAAAAGAATAATTTATTATAGTCAAAAATCCTGATGTAAAATTTTTCAAATTATGTAGTTTATAAACATTTAGAATAACTTTAAAAACATTATCCCTAGAAAAAATCTTTTTTTACATTCGAAAAGCTAGTATTTTCACCCGAATTTTCAAATAAAAAAATTTGGCCTAGGTTAATTTGGGCCAAAGTTAGCCATGTTTTTTTGTTAATTCACAGCTAATTTGATTATAATAATTAAGGAACCTTTGTTAAAGAATGGGATTTGTATTTTTTGTTAAAAAATTTGCACAAACATTGTACTTTTACAGGACCCTCTACGAATTTTCAAAAATGTAGTTTAAATAGTGACTAGGAAGAACCCACAAATCCATGGCGTTTAAATACCGAACAAACAATTTTAAACTAATAAAATTTTCTATATCTCCGGATCTACTCAATGGATTTTGATCACTCTTTTTTTAATTTGTATGTAATTTCTAGGTACATTACAAATATGTAATTTGTTTATATATTAATTAATTAATAAATGGTCTAGTTTGTTTAAACAATTCGTGAAAAAATAATTTTCTTCCAAAAATCTATTTTTTTAATACCTAGTATCATTAATAATCATAGAAAAAATCGCGTTTTTTGCATTAAATTGTTAATAATTTAAAAACGGCTCCAAATTTAAGGCAGGAAACAAGTAGGTTTTCTTCCTATAAGGTCTACAATAACTAAAAAAGTTGTCAGCGACCTGGATTATTGAGTGTCACGAACATGGTCTATTTTTTGCTTACTTCCCTGGAGTATATATTTGATTAACATCTGTGTAATTTTTCTGTCGCTTCCTCGCTGGTTTTGCATATTGCTATGATAGCAGTATCATCGGTAAATGTTGCAATTGTATTATTTTCTAGAACAATAACACGTATACAAAAGGTAAAGACACTTCTTTGTGGCAGCCCTGCTGTAATTTCTTTCAGTTCCGTGTATGTATCTTTCTGTTTAATTCTGAAATATCTTTCCAAGTATTTGAGAGTATCGTTTTGGTAAATATAGTCTTAGTTTATAGTTATGGCGTCTTTGCCATACTTTATCATATACCTGAGTCACATCCTAAATTGTCCATCATATTATCCTTCATGATCCATGTTTCACATCCATATAGTAATACAGTATATTTACATGTAACAAATTAAATCCTTAGTTGTAAATTTTTGAAATAATTACTCAGTATACATCCAAGTTTCATAAATGCTCCTCATAAATCTCATAAGACATGGTGTAGACTCATAAGACATTGCTCCGCAAGCCTTGTAAAACACTACACCATGTTTCTCATGGTTCTATAAAAATAGTAACATTCATTCTAATATTTAATTTTCTGGTTGCTTTTTCCAAGGCAACATTAAAGAGGAGACACTCCAGAGCCTCCCCCTGTATTTGACCATCATTAACGTCAAAGCATGTAGAGTTTTCTCCTTCAATTCTAACGCACGAGCTTACGTTTTGCATTGTTAGTTGGGTCAACGTAACCAACTTCGGTGTGATCCCAAACAAAGTCTATCATTGCATTATATAATGCAGTTCTTTTAAGACTGTCATAGGCTCCTTTGAAGTCGACGAAGAGATAGTGTGTATCTATGTTATATTCTAGTGACTTTTCTATAATCTGCCCATGTGCTTAAATTTGATGTATAGTTGACTTTCCAGCAGTAAATCCTCATTGATATTGACCAACAATATCCTTTGTAAAATGTTTAAGTCTTTCAAACAATACATTGCCGAAGATTTTATACTCAGAGTAATACCTCTATAGTTCTTACAATCCAGTTGATCGCCATTTTTATGCAACGCATATTATTTAATTTAGCCACTTTTCTGGTACCAGTCCATTCTGCCATATAAGTACTAGGTATTAGTTTATGGATTACTGCAAAAAGTTGGTCACCACCTTTTCATACATTTCCCAACAGATTTAATCGATTCCTGTGGCTTTATTGTCTTTGAGTTTTAGGACGGCATTTGACACTTCTATTATTGTTGGGTCTTCACTGTGTAGTTGACAATGTAGATTTTGTTGATTGTCTATGTTGTAACCTTCTTCAATATCGTGTATATAATATATTATATAAATATATATAATATGATATAATAATAATGTACCTATAATATGATATAATCCGTATAAAACGTCTTCCGACGTCCATTTTTCATTCAATTCGTTTGTTCCATTCTTCTTTAAGTTATTTCGAGCTCATTGACTTTTTATTCCTTCCATCCGTGTTTTCTACGGTAGTCCTCTCTTCTGGATTCCTGTAGTTGTTCATACAGGTACTTGTTTCGGGAGTCTACTGTCTTTCATTTATTGGACATGTCCGTACCATTTGAGCACCACTAATAGACGTAAATCCTTTAATTTTAATTTCATGAATGTTTTTATTCGTCACATCTCAACATTTTCCATTTCAGAATATTTATCATCAAACTGTAATCTACGTTAAAAGCCAATTTGTCAGTAAAAATAAGTAACAAAAATAAACAAAAGAAAATATAAGACATAAAAAAATATCTTGTTATACATTATTTTGTAATAAAATTTTATAAAAGTTTGTCTCGATTTGATTGATATGAATCATTTACAGGACGATTATTTGTTACCTGTATGTACCCTTGCTAAGTTGTGAATTAATTATTTAATAAATAATATTACTCTGGTGTACTCGTATTATTCTAATTACTCCATAACCGCAGTGAATAGAAGACCGCCCGATCGCTTTATTGTATAGACCCAAGACTTTTCACCACAGGGGGTTTTAAGTAGGTATAAATATAAAATCTAGTACAAGGTATGACGTTTAGAATATTCTTCGTGAATGGATTTGGTTTATGTAAAGAAAGATATTTTTGAAATAGATATCTCACTGAATTTTACCGTTAGGATTTTCGAGGATAAGCCTTAAGGTAAATTATTTAAATTTTTCCTATTTCAATTGCATAAAAATGAAATTATGTGATATTTACTTTTTCATATTAATAGCACGAATACATATTTTTCTTTTCTCTAATTTATATGTAATCTTTGGAAACCTATAAAAGATACACTCACTATTTTTGCTATTATTAGCACAAATAAATACGCAACATGTATTTGCACCCAATTTTGATAAACTTTATGCGTAAAAAGATCGCAAAGGTCCAATTCGTCGGCTTAGTGACACAAAAATGTATCTTAAAAATGACTACTTTTCAGGAGAGCTTATATAAGGTTTTTAAAAAAATGATTTGCATTTTGTAAAGGCCTGTAGTTTATTCTCAACTTTTTTGTTCCGAATTATTAATCTTAGGAATGTATTCTTTACGGTAATACAATAATACGCAACAATGGATAAATTGTGTTTTCAAAATATCAACAATTAGATAAAGTAGCGGAGATACATTTTTGTGTTCCTAACTGAAAAGTCTATTATTATAGAGACTTATGTATGTACCATTTTATTTAAGAAAAATTTAATCTTAATCCTATTACAAAGTCATTTGTATTTGAGTAATATCGATAAATTTCGAGAGATGAACATACTGGCTGGTAGGTATAATAATTAAAAGAACAACAAATTAAAATTAATTAATCTCTACCTGGTCCGAAAACTTAACCACGCCATTTAAATACAAATGACTTTGTAGTAGGATTAAGAGTAAGCTTTTCTAAAATAAAATGGTACCTGCTTGTAATTCTTTGTTGCTGTAGCATTATAATTTAATTTTACAAATGAGGGTTACCAAATTTACTAATAATAATAATAAAAATAATAATCATAATTTATTTTATAACTTTATAATGTTCTGAAGCTAATTTCTTGTGACATTAAATACTATTTAAACGTCTCGATAAGAATAACCACAATATATTTATTAAAAAAAGAAACTATAAAATATTTAGACAACGATTTCTGAATTAGAAGTCGAAACGCCAATAAAGTTTCTTTTTTTAATAAATATATTGTGGTTATTCCCATCGAGACTTTTATAACTTTATTTAAAATCATAAAATATTTTGAAGTTAAATGTGTTGATAGCAATTAAAGTAAATTGTATACTCACGCTTAATCAAGCCATTAAGAGCGATGCTGGGAATATTTATATTCCACTAAGCATCAACAATTTACCCATGTAAATTACTATCTTTCTTGTACTCATTGCGTCGAGTAAGGACGATAAATATGCGAAAATGGTTGCGTTTCGATTTAATTTGAGCTTCTTACCACTCCCCGACACGTGTTTCTGGGTCTTCCCGTCATCAGAGAGAGCTTGTAAGAAAACTCAAACTAAACCAAAACGCACCGGCTACTCGGCAATTATAGACAAAATAATTACCAGAGTATGCTACTAGAGACATCTAGTGATGAAAGATGAAGTTAAATGTGTTGATAGCAATTAAAGTAAATTGTATACTCACGCTTAATCAAGCCATTAAGAGCGATGCTGGGAATATTTATATTCCACTAAGCATCAACAATTTACCCATGTAAATTACTATCTTTCTTGTACTCATTGCGTCGAGTAAGGACGATAAATATGCGAAAATGGTTGCGTTTCGATTTAATTTGAGCTTCTTACCACTCCCTGACACGTGTTTCTGGGTCTTCCCGTCATCAGAGAGAGCTTGTAAGAAAACTCAAACTAAACCAAAACGCACCGGCTACTCGGCAATTATAGACAAAATAATTACCAGAGTATGCTACTAGAGACATCTAGTGATGAAAGATGAAGTTAAATGTGTTGATAGCAATTAAAGTAAATTGTATACTCACGCTTAATCAAGCCATTAAGAGCGATGCTGGGAATATTTATATTCCACTAAGCATCAACAATTTACCCATGTAAATTACTATCTTTCTTGTACTCATTGCGTCGAGTAAGGACGATAAATATGCGAAAATGGACGATAAATATGCAACCATTTTCGCATATTTATCGTCCTTACTCGACGCAATGAGTACAAGAAAGATAGTAATTTACATGGGTAAATTGTTGATGCTTAGTGGAATATAAATATTCCCAGCATCGCTCTTAATGGCTTGATTAAGCGTGAGTATACAATTTACTTTAATTGCTATCAACACATTTAACTTCATCTTTCATCACTAGATGTCTCTAGTAGCATACTCTGGTAATTATTTTGTCTATAATTGCCGAGTAGCCGGTGCGTTTTGGTTTAGTTTGAGTTTTCTTACAAGCTCTCTCTGATGACGGGAAGACCCAGAAACACGTGTCAGGGAGTGGTAAGAAGCTCAAATTAAATCGAAACGCAACCATTTTCGCATATTTATCGTCCTTACTCGACGCAATGAGTACAAGAAAGATAGTAATTTACATGGGTAAATTGTTGATGCTTAGTGGAATATAAATATTCCCAGCATCGCTCTTAATGGCTTGATTAAGCGTGAGTATACAATTTACTTTAATTGCTATCAACACATTTAACTTCATCTTTCATCACTAGATGTCTCTAGTAGCATACTCTGGTAATTATTTTGTCTATAATTGCCGAGTAGCCGGTGCGTTTTGGTTTAGTTTGAGTTTTCTTACAAGCTCTCTCTGATGACGGGAAGACCCAGAAACACGTGTCAGGGAGTGGTAAGAAGCTCAAATTAAATCGAAACGCAACCATTTTCGCATAAAATATTTTTTTAATTAAACATAAACTTCGAAAACATTTTCAAATAATAAATTTAATTATGTCAATCACTTTGCACATTTGATTGATTGACCTTATTCTTGGTGAGCAACGACTTATAGAATAAATGATGCTAGGAGGAAGTATAGAAGAAATAGAATAAAAGGATACTATAGAAGGAATAATGCCTTTATTGCACAGCTCTTCTAAATCCTTATATTTTTCCTCTTTTATTGGCCTTGTCCTTCATATGCCGTTGTTAAGTTTGGCATGAAAAATTTTCATTTTCCTTGTTTTATTTAAAAAATATGTTTATTATCGTCTTTTCTGTACTGCAGAAATGTTAATTTTAGCCTATTTATACTAATACCATCGATGTCCACTTTTTTGTTTTTTATTAGAATTGTGGCAAAGCTGTGGGGTCAAATATGTCCACATTTTTTATACTTTCTCAATATGACAATGGACCGAGTCACAGTCTATCATCGAATGGCTAGGTGAAGAAAAAAATGGTCAATTTTTGGAATCTCTAATGTCTGAACAGCGTGAAGCAACATAGCAGATATATTTACGTTGCGGTTTTGGCCACTACACGTGTCACTTACTTATTCTTAATCGTTACCAAAAAAATATTTCCTCACATTGTTCATATCCTGATACAATAGGTTCACTGGAAGAAACATGGGAGGCACTATCTGAATATGTCACTTGTTTTGATGAGAGCGGTAAATTATGACTGTATGTTTTATCATCTCGTACCGATTTGTTAAGAACTAACTTCTTCCCTCTTGAATCCATTATTGTTTAATAATAAAATTATAAAACAGTATTATAACGATTATTATAATAATGTCTACAACAATTAACTTAAAACGGATTCACGTATTTACGTCTTCACAGTTGTAACATAACTGAAAATGCAACGGACCACCCTGCTAAATATAATAAACAAATTATCAATTTATTCACGTGTTTCACAACTATAACAAAACTGCAAATACAACGGACCACCCTACTAAACATAATAAACAAATTATCAAATCCACAGTTGCTACCTGCAATCACCATTCAGTGCAATAAAATTAATGCCACAAAAATAACTCAATATCAGCTTATTTATAGTACGAAAACAGTATCACAGAAATGTAACAGCACTTACATTTCTGTGACACTAAAAGATTGCTAAGAAATGTAGTTACGAAAACTCCTTACTGGGGTTTTAGGTGGTCGAAGAGATACAGTTTTGTGTCACTCAATAGAACTTACTAAAGTAAGTTCAATGATTTGAAGTGTCACTAAGCCGACGAATTTGGTCATATTTCGCCGCTACGCACGCTGGCATCGTTTCAAGGTACCCCTACCATGGTCACGCACGGAGCGAATAAACAAACTTATTATATATATTTATTTAAATATTTATGATATTTTAATATTTATTTTCAATAATTAAAATAATAAAAAAATCTTATCTATTAAAATAAGTATACTTATGCAGAGAATATATGTATTATTAGTACAATACTTACCACTTATGTATTTATCTTCTAAAGAATTAAGTATCTTGTACTTACCTAAAACAAAATTATATTTCATAAATAAAAAGTTATGTAAAAAATATAGATTGTTTAAACTAATTCCACAAAAAATACGTAGGTCTACTATAGGTAAGGGTTTGAACTCCATATATATATATATATATATATATATATATATATATATATATATATATATATATATATATATATATATATATATATATATATATATATATAATATATGTTAAGAAATGCGGCTCGGTCATTTGAATATCGGTTACAAACTTATATAGACGCTGAAGGTGGACATTTTGAACATTTACTTCAGAGTTATTTCCTTAATATCACATTAATTCTTACATTCATTACATATTATTTCAGTATATAGTCTTTGTTAGGTACTTATTGAATAAACATAATTTTGTTATACTATCACTCAATAATAAATAGTTATTTCTACATACAAAAATAATGTATTCACAAAAATTAAAACTAAAATTAACTCAGAAAATAATGAGTTTAGTTATAGGGAATCCTATATAAAAATAAATGAGTATTATAATTACAATATTTCTAAAAAAATAAAATACAGGGTAATTTAAAAAAATTAAGAAAATCGTAGTTTTGTTTTGTAGTTCACCCTGTATACAAATTTTAGTCAATGGTTTCAGTTAAACTTAATTTAGAAACTACAATATATTGTTTAAATTACTATATAAAATAAATAATTGTATATAAATTACTTCTTTATATACATGGTGTTGATTTCATAGCGATTTCGAAATAAAAATGGTCAGAACTTGGTAAATACTATGTATAGTAATCCAAAAATTATAAAATATGCTAGTTTCAGGTTAATTTGGAGATAGTAAACGATATATATATATATATATATATATATATATATATATATATATATAGGCAAATAAAATATTATGTAAATCATTTTCCATAATTAATAAATAAAAAGTATTACGATATTACGAAGAAAATTATTAGTATAGAGTTATATTACTCTATGCTAGAAAATATTTTTTTAAATATAATAAATGCCAAAGTTCACTGTATAAAATTTGCACTATCATTAGTTGGCGCTCCTGCCCTTCTTGAGCCCTGGCCTGCCTCAAAACATCCTTTTATCCTTTTCTGTCGAGTATCTGTCTTCTCCATTCCCTTATTTCAATCTCCCTTAAATTGCCCTGTACATATCGTACAGATACCTGTTTTTATAGCCTGAGTCCACAGTCCACAATACTGTTCTTTCAAAGATTCCTAGTAACTCTTTATCTCGGGTCGCTATTGCTCATTTTTCCGATCCGTAGATGAGCACTGGGCGTCTAATTATTGTATAAAGTTTAAGCTTTACTGCTTTTGACATATTTCTCGCTCTTAGTTATGGGCCTAGGCCAAAATAATACCGGTTAGCCACGCATATTATTTTTCTTATTTCTTTGGATGTGTTGTTTTTAAAGTCAACTAGTGACTCTGAGTAGCTGAACTCTTTCACCGTTTCTATACTTTCGCATCTCTCAAGTTATTCTCAAGTTATTTTATAACATTCTTGATATAGGCCGCGTACTATACAATGTTAGTTCGTTCCGTAATCTAGCTAGTATAGAACATCCCAGAGGTACTTTTTAGTGCGTCACAGTTTTTCGATTTCTTTCTAATGCATTAAGTTGGGTGTGACGGAAAAAGCGGTAGTTCCGTGATTAAACAGAACTATATTGCAGCGTTATATTTAAATGCGCGCTTTCTCTAGCCAATCAAATACGCCTATTACTGACAGTTGACGTAAAACTTCGTCCATGCTGGCCATTCTTTCAAAGTGTTGAACAACAAGTGACGGCTGTCGTTCAGGTCAGTATTTGTACATAGTATTGAGTGTTTATTTGTGTTTGTGTAAGGCCAAGGTGACAAGATATACGGAAAAAGAACAAGTACTAATATTAAAATTACTTAGATATTTTCAATTGGAAAAGGAAGCTGGACAAACATTATTACCAATTTCTACTCTTCGTGAAGTATTTAATTATTAATTAAGTATTTTATTACCCTGATAATTTTTCGACTGTTCTAACAACCATTCAAATTTCGTCATTTTGTGTCATGTGGAACAATTTTACCCAATCATGTCAACATCAGACTGATAATTGCATTCAGTGCAATTTTCAATCCCTATGACAACACGATCGAGTTTGACTACTTCATCCAAATAAATTTCAAAATGTCACGTTTCGGCAATGAGAATGTTTAAAGTATAAATGCGCTAATCAAAGAAAAAATTCCCAGAAATACAACCTACAGTCACAAATATATTTGGGGAATATTCATGGAATTTTGCTGCGGACGAGAATATGAGTTGAATGAACATAGAAGCTTAGAAGAATTGGCGTTGATACTAAAAGATTGGGCCTAAAAGAAGAAAAATATGAGTTCATTTATTTTAATAATCGTACTTTCACTAACTGTACTTTTAATAAATAAATGTTTCGTTATGTTGAGTTATGATTTTTTTTTTTCGAAAAATTATCCGCCGAATATATCTCGGACATGAGTGAATGCCTCATAATTTCATGACAAATTTCTCAAGCTCGTTGCTTGGTAACAGTATTTCATGGTAACATGGTATCAGCACCAAGGAACGAGCTTTCGATTGTCATGAAATTATCTCGTCTGTTATCAATGTTCTAGGGATATTACTACTGAAAATAAAATTGTTTTATTTACTGTTTATTTCAGCGTGTTGCTGAGGCGTTAGAAATTTCTTCTCTAATTAATGTTTTGCTAGGTTATGGCCGAAATATTTCACCATGAATTCGTCTAAGGATATATCTTTTAGGAAACTCTCGACTGGCAGTATTTTTCTATAATTTTCTATTACACTGATATTCAAATTCTACTTTTCAGTGTTTTCAATAAACTATTATTATTATTACGAATTAGTGAATAAATAGTTTTTATGATTTGAATTATATTTTATTTATGTAATTAATTTATAAGTTACCTAATAAATTTTTGAAAACAGTCTTTTTTGTGTAATTTATACTATGGCCAAAAAGCAGTAGTTAGAATAGAAGACATAACATCAGAAGAAATAGAAGTACAAAGAGTTGTTCGACAAGGGTGTATACATTCACCAGTATTATTTAATATATACTCGGAAAACATATTAAATATGGCAATGGATTAACGAAATGTAGGCATTAGAATTAATGACATGATCATAAATAACCTGAGATACGCTGATGATACAGTTCTTTTAGCCGAATTACATGAAGACCTACAGATACTTCTTAATTAGGTGACCGCAGTAAGCGAAGAAGAATATGGACCATCACTCAACAGAGCAAGAAATATATGATAATAACAAAGACAACTCAGGACATTCGTGAGATATATGTACAGAATCAGCCTATTGAAATAGTAAGAGAATTCAAATACCTATATACAACTATTAATGAAAACAGTGACAGCTCTCAAGAAATACGAATCAGAATCAAACAGGCCAGAAACGCATTTACAAGAATACAGAAGCTTATCTGCTGTAGAAACTTAAACCTTAAGTTAAAAATATGACTGCTGAGGTGCTATGTGCTATTCTTATTATAATACGGTATGCATAAGGAAAGAGAAGTACTAAAAATTTAGAGGAGAAAAGTGGGATATATGGGTCATGTGATGAGAGGAGATAAGTATCTAATACTCCAGGTCATTATGCAAGGAAAATCCGGAGAAAAAGATCCATAGCAAGAAGATGTAACTCATGTAATAACGACTTATTTAGAGCCGCGGTCTTAAAATTAAAAATCGCTGTGATGATTGCCAACTTTCGACGCGCAGACGCCTTGACGCCAGATTGAGAAGAAGAAGATACAAAAATTCAATAAATGATTTATTTTGTCGTCGATTTTAAATATTTCCATATTTATAAATTTAATAAACAATATTGTTTACTTTTTATTTTTATTAATATACGGGATTACCCCCATTACAAAAAAATATATCTTAACATATTTTGTAATAATCAAATCTACTTAGATGACCTTGCAATAAAAATACTAGTAATTCCACAAGCTTTTCACCTGTGGCTAAGTACGATCCTGGCATCTGTCAAATTCTTCAATAATTATATGAAATAATTCTCGACACACCTAATTCATTCTATGACGTCATAATTAATGACGCACTGAAAAGTACCTCTGGGATGTTCTTTATGTCAAATTGCTCGTATTTCAAAGCAATGTTCCCCATTGAAATTAATTGAAATGCTATTAATCCGTTTCAGTTCCCAAAACACCACGTCAGTTGTTTTTGTTAAGTATTTTTAAATACGAAAAAGGTATATACCAGAAGAAACGTTTATTTAAAAATATCAAATACATTTTTCTACATGTTTCTATTTCTACAAACACGTTTTCTATAAAAACGTAATAAAAAAAGTAAAGTGCTTATGGAACCCCTTAAGTTTTTTCACTGGTCTTAGCTATTTTCGTTACGCTTTACTCATTTTCATCTGCAAATCGTTTAAAAAACTGCACAAGGCAGTTTGTTTCTTTCTCCCTCTCAGGGTGTTGCGGAAATGAGTTAGGCAATTTTTGTTGAACAACTCCGATGCATGACCAGTTTCAACTTTTTCAGGGTAATTTTTATCCACGAACTATACAACTTTCTCCTACGTTCATAAGATCTTCTTTATATCTCATGTATAGATAACCTCCTCCATCTTTGCCTTGTCTTTCGTTGAACCATTTTAGGCTGCTGCGGATATAGATCGTGTAACTCCTGGGTTGTCAGCTCCTGAGACTGTTCCTTGACGAGTTCGTTCACATCTTTCCAATCAACATCCATGTATTTTCCCAGAGAAACAGTATCCTCTACCACCGATACTTTAGGTTCCAATCCTTCGAAGGCCCTTTCAGCTATAGCATTAGGCCACAGCTAGTAAAGCCTGATCAATAATTATGATGCATATCACGATGCTAAAGTGGTCCTTCCAGAACTCTCGAAAGGTAAGGTTTATGTTCTTCGTCACCTCAAAGCAGCTCCTAAAAATGTGCTTGGTGTACAAAATCTTAAAATAAGAAATCATCCACTGATCCGTGGGCTGTAGGATAGGAGTGGTGTTGGGTGGTAGGTAGTGGTAAACTTGAACTCTACCAGTATCATTTTCGAGATTTGGTCGGTGAGCAGGGGCATTGTCGAAGACGAGAAGGGCTTGCGTGGGTTTGGTGGTATTACTGTGGATATGTTTTAGTAGAAGGGCCAAACACCAGTTTTATTTGCTCCACAAAGAATTTATAAGTACTAGTAATAGCTTGTAGTTTTTCTTTTAAAATCATACGTGACTTAAACGCTCTGAGATTTGGCTCAAATGGTATATTAGTAGAGGCTTGATTTTGCAGTCGCCACTCGCATGGACGCAAAGTGCTAGAGTTGATCTATATTTCATGGGTATGTGGCCTGCATCGTCTTCTCTTCTACCGTTATGTTAGTCCTATTCGGCATCCTTTTTCAGAAGAGCCCCGTCTCGTCACAGTCGAAGACTTGCTGAGGGATGCATCCTTTGGCTTCAATAAGTTTGAAAAACGTTTTGGTGTAAACCTCAGCTGCCTTTAAATCCACACTTGCTGCTTCACTATGCCTGACGGCAAAACAAATGCCGACCTATTTCTATGAGTTGGCAAACCAGCTCCGACTGACTTAAAACGAGTCTTCTGATTCTTCATTTGTGGAATTGTATGGGATCTGCTAAAGCAAATCACTGTAAAGCGCTCGTGTCTATTTACATATAATGCTTTGTGTTAAAGGTTCTGCTTGAAAATTTTTTTCTGCCACCCACACTATCAAAAGATTCTTCCTATTCTCGTGAAGAGAGATCCGGAGCTTAGAAATTATTGGAACGACCTTAGCTGGCATTGAATCCTTTATTAACTCCTTCTGTTTAAGCACAGAATATATCAATGATGTGCTACTCCCGTACATCCTCGCCAAGGCAATTACTCGCACACCTCGCTTATATTTTTTATGATTTTATGCTTTAATTCAATAGACATCTTCTTCTTGTTTGGACTCATGGTTATAAAAATATATATGATGACAAAAAGCAAAAAACGTGAACCCTACTTTTTAAAAATGCTTCGAAAACAAGAAAAGCAAGCATGGATATTGAGGTCTAGTCTGGGGTGGGAAAAACGAGCCCAATATTCGGGACGCCCCCGTGTGCAACGGTGTAGTGTGTGTGTATCATCTCAACCCCTTCCGCTCCAGGCCATTTTTTGAGGTAGGAAGCTGTATACCAGCAGAATGAATGAAATGAATAAATTTTTTTAATGAAAATACATTTTACGATAGTTACAATGTATAATAGAGGAAATATTCACCTATGGGTGTCAAAAGAATGAAGCAATTTGAATTTGTATAATAATTTATAGTGGTTACCAGAATATCCAGATAAGGATATTTGGGTGTACCAGTATATCCACCCTTGGATATCAATTGTACTATCAAAATATCCACATCTGGATGTCAATAAAATGTATTTATGTATTTAATTTATAAAGTCACGTCAAATATTAAAACATAAAACCCATATAAAAACACAGTGAATAATTTAATTATACCTATTCAGAACAAAACAAAAAATGCAAGATCATTATTTTTATTACTTATGAAAACTTTCAGAATGTTCCACTAAGCAAAGTCCAGGTTTGTTCGGGAAAGCAATGCAACATTTTCCCGTTAGTTTACGCACTCCACGCTTTTTACAAATTACACAAACTTTTCGTATAGCCCTCTTTTTTCGATGTCTTTTGGAAAATCGGCCATTGGATGCAACGGTATCCCAGATGTAGTAGGTTGATTTTTTTTATTATTCATTTCTTGATATACTTGTGTATTTCAGAAGTATCCCCGGTAGCAGAGTTTTGTATGTTTATACATTGAAACTTGTTTTTGATGGACTTGACTGTAAATTACTCTAGAGTTCAATAGTATAAGATCTAAAAGGTGCAAACCTATTTTAGTGAACCAGGTGTAGGATTTCCGCAAAGGATTGTACGGTTCAAAATCTTGGTCCACCGCATCAACTGATGCCATATTTTGATTGTAGAATTCAATGTTTCAGTTTGTTATAATAAACAACATTTGCTCCTGCAACATATTCTCCTTGCAAAATCCTGTAGTATGTTTACTGGTTAGCAGATAAACGTCTATCTGTCCTTGTAGCGATCTAGAAGGAGCATATCCTTGCGAACAAAACATGATTGTTGCCTATCTAATAGAACCAATGTTAATTCTCTAGGAACGCCCCTATTTGGTCAAATAGTGCCTATAAGGAAAATCTTTTAAAAACTCGCAAAGAGGAACGGATTTATACCAATTATCTACAGTCACTTAACGGTTACTGTTCAGTAGGTTTTTTACTATTTTCTCGAAAAAAGAAAGGTTTTCTGTTCCTGAAGTGTGCGATATATCATAATATATATCCTTGCCGATATATATATATATATATATATATATATATATATATATATATATATATATATATTGATACGATTAGGGTTTATAGAAAATAATTTATAAGTTATATACTACATAATATTAGATATAAAAAAGTATTTGATTATTTTAAATAAGTTATATACTAGAGAAATTTATAAAAATATATTTATGTGAGGGCATTTTAAGAAATTAGCATATAATAATTGTAAAAAGTTGTATTTTAGTAATTATAATGTGGTAGATATATGTTTAAGTGAGCCATGTGCTTAGGCAACCAACTATACAGTGGATTGACAGATAGAAATTAATCATAATACGAATATAAGTGGGGTTATATTGTTTGAAATGTGTATTTTATTAAATTAGAGTGTTAGTTACTAATTTGAATGTTTATTCTGATCTGAAAAGCCTAAATGTCAACAAAATTATTAATAGAAAAGAATGGAATTCTCTGGATCAACGGAGATGGCCATGTTTGCGAAATGGTTTGTTCCAGAAAATTCAGACATGTATTAAATAGAACATGATATCTTACGAGATGGTTCTGGAATATCAAAAAGATATAAATACCCGTGATTTGGATTCAAGATGGCAGTTTTTAGTCTGAAGTCAAGCAGTCAGGGAGTTTTTAGTCAGAAGTCAGTCAGAAAAGTTTAGTAAGAAATATGAAAGTTAGTTGGAGTCAGTGAATCAGGTACAAATAGTCGAATTGTTTAATATAGTGAGTTAAATGAAGATTAAAAATTATGCATATAATTAATGCACATTTATAATTATACAGAAATAATTATTGAAGATTATAAAAGTATATTGGAAGAAATTAAATTATATTATGGTTGGAGATTAGTATAAATCAACTTATAATAATTGGATATTGGTATATTGAAAAGAAGAATAAATATAAATGCTGTTTGCTGGTTTGGTTGGTGGTGTATAAATGCTGGTGAAGAAAACTATATCTTAAATTGGTAGAAGCTGATAATTGGAAAAAGTAATTTCACAAAAAACAAGGATAACTGAAGTACGCAGACATTCAGTGGTGATTAGAATCTATATACTTAGTGGAAAACAGTTCATTTAGGCATTCAGTGAAAGAAAGGTACAAAATTTTGTTAATATAATTTAGTTAGTGTCATAACAATTTCAATTTTGAAGATAGTTTGTTTAAATTTTAGATTGTCTATAGAATTTAATTAGTTTTATAAGAATATCAGTTTAAAGATAGTTTATTTTAAATTTACATTGACTAGGTTAGATATATATGTGTGTTTCATAATAGTTATAATAAAGATAATTTAAAAAAGTACTTACAAGCTAATTCTTTGAGAACCGCGATAAAAACCCTATATATTATATTATTAAAAATACTCATTGCTCATCATTCAAACAAAAAACACATCATAACAATTTGGCGCCCAACGCGGTGGCTCTCTATTTAAAAGAATTAGTTTGGGAAGATAAGTGCTCTCATATAATTAAATTAATTATCAGTAGAAAGGAAAAATTATAGAATTTATTTTTAATTATATTTGAACAAGTAAAGTCTCAAAATGTCTCAAGGAAAGAAAGGTACAAGAAGCAAAAAGAATGAAGAAGATGTGGAAGTAGAAACACAACCTATACAAGAGGAGAGTTTAGTACAAGTTCCACAAGATACTGCAGAAATGAATCCAGAAAGAGAGGAAAATGTCAATATGGCAGCTTTGATGTCATTAATGATGCAGATGAACAAGACAATGGAAGAGAATTCAAAAGAAATCAAAGAAGACATGAAAAAAATGGAACAGAAAATGGAAGAGAATACGAAAAAAATGGAAGAGAATTCAAAAGAAGTCAAAGAAGACATAAAAAAAATGGAACAGAAATTGGAAGAGAATTATAGAAAATTAGAAAAGAAAATAGAAGATAATAATAATAAAATTGTAAAACAAATGGATAAAAAACTTGAAGCTGCAGAGAAAAAAGTAGCAAATGAAATAAAAAGTATACGGAATGACTACAAGAAAAGGATAGACAATGAGAGGACAGAAGTAAAGAGGATTATTCAAGATAATAAGATAGATATAGAACAGAAAATAGAGTTACAGAAATGTAACTTAGAAGTAAAAATTAATGAAGACAGGAGAAACACAGAAGAAAAATTAGACGATATACAACAAAATATCCAAATAAATTGTAATCAAATAAGAAATGTGGAACAGAGAATAAATGATATTTCACAAATGAGAGACATAGGGAGACCTTACTTAAATTTAACAAATGAGACTGGGATTAAATTCTCTGGTAATATAAAAAATTTGCATCCTAGAGTATACATAAATAGTTTAAAACATAAATTAAGATTTGTGAACAATATTAATGATATTAAAGATTATATTAGAGTGACATTAAATGACAATGCAGCAACTTGGTTTGCTAGTATTGAGAATGATTTAGATAATTTTCAAACATTTGAAAATAAATTTTTAAATTATTATTGGGGTGAATTAGAGCAAGCCAAGTTTAGAGAAATTCTATATTTTGGAAAGTATAATCAAAATTTAAAATCAAATATGGTAGATTATGCATTGAAATTGATAACAGTTGCAAAATATTTAGAACCACCACTTAGAGAGGATGAAACAGTCTTAAATGTATCTAGACATTTTGATGCTGATGTTGTGCAAACCGTAACTGTACAAAATATTCAAACAATAGATAGTTTTATTAATTTTATTCAAAGAATACAAAGAGGCAATATGACAAGTAATAATAACAACAGAAAAAACAATAATCACTTTCAATATAATAAAAATGATAATCAACAATATAGACAATCATATAATAGATATGGTAATAATTTACAAAATTTTAATAATAATAACAGTAATCAAATTAGACAAAATTGTAATAACACTACTAGTTATAATAGACAACATTTTAATAACAGTACTAATAATAATAGACAAGATTTTAACAATAGAAGAAATACAGAGCGACCTAACTATAACAGACAGGTAAATTGTGTTCGAAGGAATAGGAGCTGCGAAGACAGGGAACGAAATCGTACAAGGCAAGAAAATGTGAGTAGAAGTCATAGTAGGGAAAGACATAGGACATCAGATCCAAGTGGTCAGATACAATCTGACAATTCTAATAATCAAAATTTTGTGCAGTAAACTTTCTGAATTACAAGTTAGGCCATTGCTATTATGAAAAACCTTCTGAATTTATTTCTTTAGATGAAGAGAAAATTATTGAATCTATTAATTTAATTTATATAAATGCTTTGGCCAAAAATAAAATGATTAAGATTATGATAGATACTGGTTCAGAAAGTACTTTAGTCTCGGAGAATTTTATTTTTAATACATTAAAATTATCAGATATAATAAAGATTCCAAAAATTAAAATTGTTGGTCCAAATAATAAGAAGTTGGGTGAAATTGATAAACTAGCCAATTTTAAAATTAATATTCTTAATAAAGAAATTAATATGCAAGGATTTATTGTCAAGGATTTATGTGTTGATATATTAATGGGAAATGATGAATTGGAAAAGAAGAAAGTAAAGATAGATTTTGAAGAAAAAATGGTAACTTTGGAAGGGCAAATAATTAAATTTATGCAGAAAGATGAGGTGGAAGAAGGAATAAGAGTTGATAGGATATTATTAAAAGAAAATAATGATGTTTATGAAGAAGAAATGTATTTTGATGATAGGGAAATGTCCCAAAAGAATGTAAAGAATAATTATTGTAGTGAATATTTAAGGAATGGAAATTTTAAGCAGATGGATGCCTACGAGGCGGAGTGCGTAAAATTGGAAGCAAGGAATAATGAGTACATATTGAAGAATAATGTGATTTGTAAAGAAGAAGATATGATGAAAGTTTTAAATTGCCCTGAAGAATATAAATCAATAGTCATTTCTATATTGCAGCAACACAAGGGACTTGTCAATAAAGAAAATAGAATTGCACAAAATTATATCCATAGTATAAAAGTTAAAGAAGAAAAAGATTTTAAAACAAAATCATACCCAATACCATATAAATACAGAGAAGAAGTAAACAAAACAATTAATAATATGTTAGAAGATGGAATCATTGAGAAGGCAGATACACGTTTTATCAACCCCATAGTAGTAGTACGAAAAAGATCAGGTGAAATCAGGTTATGTTTGGATGCAAGGAATATTAACAAGATTACTGAAAAGCAATTTGAAGCACCAATGAGTATAGATGGAATACTAGGAAGAATTACAGGAATGTCATTTTTCACTAAAATCGATTTACAGCATAGTTTTTGGTTAATACCTCTAGAAAGAAAAAGTAGACAGTATACAGGATTTCAGATAGATGGAGTAGTATATCAATTCAAAGTAGTACCATTTGGACTTCAATCATCTTGCAGTGCTCTATGTAGATGTCTTCATGATATTTTGGATCAATATGAACATTTTGTAATTCACTACATTGATGATATATTAATTTTTTCTAAAACGGCTGAAGATCATGAGAAACACCTAAAAATTATAATAAATAGATTAGACAAAGTTGGACTAAAAATAAATCAAGAAAAATGTACATTTTTTCAAAAAGAAGTCATATATCTAGGTTATAAACTTAACACTAAGGGAATCGAAATGGATCCAGAACGGACACAAGTCATTCAGGAATATAAAACACCACACAATTTAAGAACTTTAAGAGGATTCATTGGAATAATTAATTATTATAAAAGGATGATACCAGATCTAAGTATAAAAGAAATTCCATTACTTGAACTACTGAGAAAAGGTGTAAAATGGAGATGGGATCAGAGAAGAGAACTAGCATTCCAAGAGATTAAAAACATTTTTCTGTCAAATTTAAAAATATATTATCCTGACTACACACAGCCATTCATATTAAGAACAGATGCATTCATAGAGAGAAAAATTATGCATATAATTAATGCACATTTATAATTATACAGAAATAATTATTGAAGATTATAAAAGTATATTGGAAGAAATTAAATTATATTATGGTTGGAGATTAGTATAAATCAACTTATAATAATTGGATATTGGTATATTGAAAAGAAGAATAAATATAAATGCTGTTTGCTGGTTTGGTTGGTGGTGTATAAATGCTGGTGAAGAAAACTATATCTTAAATTGGTAGAAGCTGATAATTGGAAAAAGTAATTTCACAAAAAACAAGGATAACTGAAGTACGCAGACATTCAGTGGTGATTAGAATCTATATACTTAGTGGAAAACAGTTCATTTAGGCATTCAGTGAAAGAAAGGTACAAAATTTTGTTAATATAATTTAGTTAGTGTCATAACAATTTCAATTTTGAAGATAGTTTGTTTAAATTTTAGATTGTCTATAGAATTTAATTAGTTTTATAAGAATATCAGTTTAAAGATAGTTTATTTTAAATTTACATTGACTAGGTTAGATATATATGTGTGTTTCATAATAGTTATAATAAAGATAATTTAAAAAAGTACTTACAAGCTAATTCTTTGAGAACCGCGATAAAAACCCTATATATTATATTATTAAAAATACTCATTGCTCATCATTCAAACAAAAAACACATCATAACAATATATATATATATATATATATATATATATATATATATATATATATATATATATATATATATATACAAAAATTCCAGGTGTATCCTCGAAGTTCAGACGAACTGGGACATAAGGAAAATATGTTGATACCAAATATACTTCTTTTGTTTTTTATGTACTGTCGAAAATGGACCTTTATACAACATAAGTTGCTCATCTATTGCGGAAACTGGTCCTGGGTCCACTAAGTTTTGACAATTATCTCTAATCAGAGCCATAAAAATGCCTAGCCTGTAAGCGTTGCATTAATTTTAACAAGTTCTGGTGATGAAAATCTAAGGAAATTAATAATTGCCAAAAAGCGATTTCGGCTCACAACAGATTTATAAAAAACTGGAGGACCAGTGCATATATTATGTGTATTCCAATATTCTAAAATTTGTGGACACTTGGTCAATCCACTGAGAAAACATAGCGCTATAAATACATACATTTCTTCTGTTGTCACTGGTTAATAAGTAAGACCAAAAACTTTCATGGCGGTGTGAGGATTATCATTAAAATATATATCAGCTCTTTGATCGGTCCATTCGCATAGTTTGTTAACAATGCTGCTACTTACAAATGACTCAAAACAGTTTACAGTTTTTATACAATCTTGAAAGTCAATAGCTTATAGTCAAAGCGAAATTCGGGTATATCGCTTGGAAGCTTATCATCAAACTGATCCGTAACGTCTGTTCGGCCGCTCATTTGTACACTATCAATGACTTCTTCCTCATCCGTTGATGAATAATTGCGAGATTACATGATTAATCACGATATCCGAATCTATTTTTACTAATATAAAACACAATTAAGTACCTAATAGGCAAGAAAATGACACATGCTCTCTCAGCAAACTCTAAACGTGCACTAAATAAATATTTTGCCGCAGCGTTGGATTGCTACCAGACGTCGACCTTGAGCTGTTTATATTATTCTGTGATATTTTTTTAAATGGCTAACCATGATATCAGTGTATGCGATAAACAACGAAAAAAAAAGATGACGTCGTTACTTTCCTCTACAGACTGCTTGGTCTATGTTATATACGTCTGTGGTATATTAGGGTGCTCATATATCGAGGTACTACTGTATTTAGTTTTCTGGGTGTTATCAGAAATCCAATGTTTTCTGTAGCGTTTTTAATTCGTGTGAAATCTTTATTTCGGGTTCTTCCAATGATCACGATATCATCAGCATATGCCTATATTTGTGTATTACGGGTATATAATTATATGGTATAGCTTGTATTTTACATGTGTAGCTCTTTTACTTGTATTTTACATGTAACTTTCCTTACTTTAATTAATTCGACTATTTCTTTTGGTATTTCAAATTCGACCATAGACGAATATAATTCAAGACTATATCGTACGTAGCCTAAAATGTACGAAAATGTAATGGCATGATATGTCATACACCGTCGTTTTTTCTAATATATGCCTAATCAAATGTGACCAATGATAGATTTGTTTTTGAAAAAGCCTCCTATTAGGTATTATTATGTTATATTGTCAGTATACGTTGCCAATTGTTCGTTAAGTATAAGGGACAAAATTTTGTATGCTGTATTAGAAAGAAATATCTCTCTAAAGTTGGAATAGTCAAGCACATTTCTTTTTTTGTGTATAGGGTATATAAACCTAATATAATACTTTACATGACTATAACTTTGTTTAAAAAATTTTATAAAATTGAACAATAAGTATTTTTCCTGGCATTAGGTAATGTGGAAAACAGTTCACCGAGGATCTATTCAATTATTAATAATTAGTTGAGCTATAAGGTTTTTCAAAAACTTTATTAACTCTGAAAACACAAAAGTGAGTACAGCTCTCGAGAGACAATAGCAACTTACAAGAGTTCATAGCGAGAAGTTTTAACTTGAGATAATTTGATAGACGAGACAAAAAGTTACTATAACTTTTTGTAACGGGAACTTGTAATCGTTTTCTTTGCCCTTTCGACCAAACTGTTGAGGTTTACAGAATCTCTTGGAAAGTTTATTTACAAGTCTTGTATGTTTCTTTTTGCAATTACAAAACAAAGTAGTAAAACTAAGGTTTAATAAAGCCAATCCAAACAAAATAACTACAGGTGTAGGGATGATGAATTTTAGTATAAGAGGGTGAAGTATAAATATAGTGTAACTAGAGAATTTATCGGTTATAAAATATCTACAAAGTTTCTAATTTAGTTAGTTTTTAATATATAATAGAAGCTAATCTGGCGAACTTTGCATCATATAAGAACTAAATAATGTGTAAAAATTAAACGAACAAAAAACTAAAAATATACCGAAAGATACTTTTTTTCTAATAAACAATATTTTTAATTTTTTACATTGGATACATATACAACGATAACAATTTTCCGACTAGCAATGTACAAGCACAAGACATGGAAGCTCTCAGTTAATTCTGCAAAATTCAAACGGTTGGTCTTGCGATTTCTTTATACTCATTACAAACGTCTAACGCACGGGAAGTTGTAAAAGTTTAAAATCAAATGTACCGTTCGTTGGAATCATCGGTATATGCGGTATCAAGACATATTCTTCTTAATATTTTTTCTTGGTGATCGTTGCCTCAATGACATTATTCATTAGAATTTTCACAGTCAGTCTCGTTATATTGTTTAGTCGAGGTTCATTAATGTCACGTTGCAGAATGACAACTGATCCTACTTTTAATTGTGAATAATTAATTGGAAGTCCATAAAAACTCAATGAATTCAAAAACGTTGTAACATAGTTGACTACGTCATCCTGATTTATAACTGTGTCAACTGATTTGAAAGAAAACAACTTTCCTTGATAAAAATTTAAAATGTTCGCATTCAGATTATCGACATCTGTATTTCTTGCCGCCAATATTGAATAACTGATGACCCATGTCCGGAAAGACACGCTGAATAAGCTCAGCCCAGCAAATTAATAATAAATTTACTTAAGAATTACATTGAAAAGGTCAAATGATAATTGTAAACGTTACTTCCACGCTTGATGCAAAAACAATAATAATGGCCTAAATCTGTGTAAAGTTTTAGGAGTAAGAGAAGGCTTGTTGTGTGAGAGACACTAGAGACCGACTTAGTTCTCATCCTCACTTCGTGCTCCTTACTGGATGAGAAATGACACTGGTATACACCTAGTTCACTGGTAGTGATAATTGATCAGTTATAATTATTAAATTACTAATGTGTGACTCAAAAGTCCACGGGATTTTAGGTATCCTCCGATAACGCCAATTATCAAATGGTTTCAATGTTCTGCATATATCTTCTTTCAAAGTCCACATATCAACACCATAAAAATGGATAGGGAATATGTAGCATCGCAGCATTCTTACGTTTATACCAAACAAGAGATTGTGGCTCTTGAAGAAGGCCTCATCCAGTTGAAGGAAAATCTAGCTTTTCCAATGTTCGCTCTTTTCTTTTGTTTGTTGATCCTGTAATAAATAATGCTTCACTTATCGTATCGTACGGTTGATCCTGGCAGGATCGCTATGTAATAAATAATGCTTCACTTATCGTAACGTACGGTATAATTATTTAAACACACTAGATACTCATGATTTGGTTTATTAGTTATCAAAGTACAATACTAGATAGTACTCAGTTGACGTTGACAATATTAACTTAGACCGTTCTCTTGATTCTTCATTCTTAACAATAATGATAATGCCCTAATCCCGTGATTTCCAGCTATTTAACTCACGTTGGTTTGTTGATATATTATTGTTTTTTACTTGTTTAATTTGTACACATTAGTTAATAAGCTTTTGATTACATTGCAAATTTTACTAGGCCAGAGTGTGTCCTCGTCACAACGATATTTTCAATGTCGTAAACAAATAATATATTTTCGCAAATGTGTGTCACGTTATTAAAAAGATTACTTAAATCTGATGCTTAATTAAATCCCGTTACAGTCCATTCTTCATTTATTATGGTTCCTAGGTAATTGTAGTTCATCGCATATTCTATTGGGGTTTTGTTGACGTAGAGTTGACCTTATTTTATTTTTTTCTTGCGAATTATCATGAACCTGCATGATTTGTCTTCTTTACGTTTATATCGAGTCCATATTGTTGACTGTAGTAGGTGATTTTGTTCATAAGGACTTGTAGATCTTCTAGGTTGTCCGCAAATACCATGGTGTCATTTGTATATCTAATATTGTTTAGCCACTACCCGTTTAGTAGAATATCTTTTTCAGTTTCGTACAAAGCTTTGTTAAATAATGATATTAGAGATTGAAGCTTAATTTGCACGGCTAATAGATTCTATTTTGGGCTTAATCATCTTTTTAAATCTACAGTTATATCAAGAAAAGCAAAAGTAAAACTCTACAAAACAATAATACGCCCAGTCCTAACATATGGTTCAGAAACCTAGACTTTAACAAAAAGCAATGAAAACATGTTAGAATGTTTCGAAAGAAAAATACTAAGGCGAATCTATAGAGCGATAAATGAAAATGCTGTCTGGAGAAGATAATACAACTTCGAACTCTATAGAATATACCAGGAACCAGATATCGTAAAACACATTAAGATAGGACGTCTGAGGTGGGTAGGCCATGTAATGAGGATGGAGCAAACCGACCCAGCTAGAAAAACGCTCCTTGATAAACCTATTGGTCAAAGAAGAAGAGGAACACCCAGAACAAGACTCCTAGATAACATAGATCAAGATATGAGAAATATGGAAATACGTGCTTGGCGGAGGAAGGCGATGGATAGGTACGACTGGAAAAAAATTCTTGGGAAGGCTAGGACCCACACAGAGTTGTAAAGCCAAAATGATGATGATGATTGAAGCTTAAGGGAGATATAATACAGCTTTGCCTTACTCCACGCATGGTTTATATATATCCAGTATATTTACCTTCAACTCTGAGATTTGCGGTCTGATTCCAGTTAAGATTTCCAATTATTTTAAGATATTGGTTGTTAATTCCTGCTTCTAAGTATTTGCGTCAACTTGGCGTACAGTACTCCATCAAACGTTTTCTTGTAATAAATCAGACATACGTATAACTCCCAATTGACGTATCTGCGTCTGTGTAATAAAAGAACAAAGCCTTTCTCGTACCAACAGCAACGAACCCGAACTTCATTTTCTTCTTATCCTTACTCGGGGTTCTTGAGGTCGCTGAACACATATATGATATCAATGATGGTCCTTGAGCTACCTGGTGCCCATGGTGAACCTCGTATTCTGAAGTATATTAATTTCATTCTTAATCAGTCGACAGTCATAACTCGTCGGTTTTCGAAGTCGCTAAATAAAAATATGATAACGACTGTGGTCCTCAAGCTAACTGATGCCCAGCGTGGATCTCAGGTGTTCTGGTGACCAACGTGGACCTCATCTCCTGAAGTTTTTTTGTGAAATCGTGGTATCAAATAAGAGTTAAAATATGATTTAAAATATGAGTTAAAATATATATATATATATATATATATATATATATATATATATATATATATATATATATATATATATATATATATGTATATTTTTACAATTTTGGTTTCAAATAACTTTCTAGTAAATTTTGATTTATATTCTATTATGAGTAATACTTCATAAGAATAAGATAAAATAATAAAAGAAGAAGTTACGTCCTTTGCAATGTTCAAAATGACATTTTTTTTAATCACAATTCACAGTTGGCTGGCACACTTCGCCTTTAAACAATTTTTTTGATTTTGTCTTTTTCTTATGTGTCAGTTTATATAACTTATCAAATTTAAAAAAATTTTTACACTATGAATTTTTTAATTTTTAACTTATTTTATGATTGGATCGTAATATTGTCACATGTTAGTGTAACATCCAAGAAATACTAATCTCAAAAACGTAAGTATAAAAAAAAAACAACTTTTACATCTTTTAATAAAAAAATTTTTTTCGAGGATGTTTTACTAACATTAGCACTTTATTTTAGTTTTTTCCTGACGATGAAAATAAACATTTTCGAAAGCTTGAAACTCAGTTAAAAGCTGTTAAAGTTAAAGTTAAAGTTAAAAACTTATTTCACCGCTGCGTATCCCAATAATTTGCCCTAATTGCCCTCTTTGTCTGATATTTTATAAACTTTATGTCGAATGTACATTTTGTTCTATTTTTAAATTTTTTAATAATATTTTATTGACTAAGTTGATTTTTTTAACATTTTTCTGTCTAACTTCTTCAGTTTTTGTACGCATACATATTTAAATATCATATATTTAAATTTTTATTGTAACATGGTCTTCGACTATTATCCTTATTCTGACTGAACATGAACATGAAATAAAAAATGAGAAAAACGTCACCGTCCGAGACAGAAAGGAAATAAGCTAGGCCATTGAAAAATTCTACACTAAATTATACTCGGCAAATACACAACCACAACAACGACGTACTGAATGAACAATAATTAACACTGGCTCAGAAGAAATACCGGACATAACCGACTACGAAATAAGAATGGCCCTAAATAAACTAAAAACGAATAAATGTCCGGGAGATAAAATTACAGTCGAAATGTTAAAAATCGGTGGAAGAAAAATAGAACAGGTATTAAATATTTTATTTAATAAAGTAATTGATGAAGAAAAGATTCCTCAAGAGTGGTACAACTCCGAAATCATTTTAATATTCAAGAAAGGAGACAAAGCAAACATCGAGAATTACCGACCAATATCCTTAGCTCTAACATCTGTATAAATTACTTACTAAAATCATAACCAACCACCTAACACATAAGCTCGATTTCTATCAACCTATCGAGTAGGCTGGATTCAGAAAACATTTTAGTACCATAGACCACTTGAACACCGTAAGAACACTGATAGAAAAATGCACCGAGTATAATGTTCCAATTCATATGGCGTTCGTCGATTTCCATAAAGCATTCGATTCCATCGAATTATGGGCAGTGCTTGAATCTCTAAAAAATGCACGTATAGATTCAAGATACACTAACATAATTAAAAACATATATGAAAATGCCACCATGCACATAAAGCTGGACGAAAGCACAAAAACTAATCCCATAAGGCGGGGAGTAAGACAAGGAGACACCATCTCTTCCAAACTATTTACCCTTGCTCTAGAAGACATTTTTAAGAAACTAGAATGGAACAATAAGGGTATCAACGTCGACGGATCATACTTAAACCACTTGCGATTCGCAGATGATATAGTTTTAATAGCCGATAATATCCAAGAACTAAATGATATGTTACAACAACTAAATGCAGTTTCAGGAGCGGTGGGCTTAAAAATGAACTACAGCAAAACAAAAATACTGAGCCGAGATCAGACAAATATAACAACACAAAATCATACCATAGAAAATGTTGAACATTATGTATATCTAGGTCATGTTATCAAACTAGGAAAACCAAATCAAGATGCTGAAATTAAAAGAAGAACACAACTGGCATGAAGCGCTTTCGGCAAATTAGCATATATCTTGAAAAACACCTCCATTCCTGTAAACTTTAGTTTGCCGGAAGTTTGTACCTACGGCTTGGAGACATTAGCCCTTACCAAAAAATCTGCGAAAAAATTAGAAACAACGCAAAGAGCAATGGAACGAATCATGCTTGGAATATTACTAAGAGACAAGATTAGAAACATCAAGATAAGACGTAGAACGAAGATTAGGGATCTTGTGGAAAAAATTGCAAAAATGAAATGGCGCTGGGCAGATCACGTAGCCCGATATAATCACAGGTGGACACGGAGAATTCTAGAATGGAGACCAAGGACGACAACAAGAAGCATGGGAAGACCTCAAAAAAGATGGATAGATGACATAAGAATAGTGGCAGGCAAACAGTGGATTAGATTGGCACAAGATAAAGAACGATGGAAGCAATTGGGAGAGACCTACATTCAGGAGAGGATGGAAAATGGTTGACAAAGAAGACCGAACATGATAGTTTTGGCACCATCACAAATGGAATAGGCAAATCTGCCTCGGCAGACTTTACTGTTTGTGGGTCCGGACGCTCCCGCCCACATTTTTAACTGCCAGAGATGAGCAAATGAGAGGGGAGATTTCGAGAGGCGAATGGGTTTCAGGCTGGATGAAAGAAACATTGTAAACATAACGTTGAGGGGAGAGAAAGAATGAAGAGAAGTACACTGTCTGATTTCTGTGGTGATGAAGAAAAAGGAGAAGGGGACAGACGAGGAAATTTAGCCAGGGATCTGAAATTTATGGTTATTTATTAGTTTATGGCCTAACCATTATGGTCTGAAACATTTTCTGATTAATGGTAATAGATATGGTTATTAATAATAAGTTTTAGTTTTTTATTTTAGTTGTTTATTGAGTGGCAAAACCACCTCTCTGGAACGATGGTTAAGGTTTTAGCCGGAACACGGTTAATCCGGCACTACCTCTGGTCTACTCGGCCGAAAAATGCCAGGGTGCCTTGTTCCGTAACGTAGATGTCCAAAAAAGATTTCCCCCGCCGTTGCCTGTCAGAATTCAATGAATACCTTCTTAGACTTTTACTGGAATCTGGCAATACGGCAAATAAAAAAAAATGGACTTTAATTTCTTTTGTCCACCAGACGCTTTAATTTACATTGACTCATATTACAATCAAATTAAAGTTTTTCTTCTAATATGTGACGTTCTGATGCACATTCTGCTACTTTAACCTTAGATTCATTATCCTAACTGACGATCTATTCGAATTCCGCTTTGAATATGACATACTACTATTTTAATTTAATAATTTTCTGTTTTTTCGAGTATCATTCTCGCTTCAATAAAAGCTTTCTTAGCAATTTCTTCTAAATTTGTTTCGATTTCTTGTGCGCTTCAAGTTGCGCAATTCATAACCCACGTTCATTCTGTGTTTTTCGTCTATATTCATACTCTTAATCGTTTTTCCAAAAATATATTCTTATAGAAGACGAACTTATCCTTCGTCCACAACCTGAAGGGTAAGTAACAATTTATATCAGCTTTGCGTCATTATCTTTGACGTTGTGTCATCCGCATTTAACCATTTTTGACTTTTAGTCTAAGCACAAGCCTTTACAAGGTGCTATCATCCAGCCAGATAAACGCTGCTTTTTTACAGAGGTATTACTTCCTTGTGCCTTCCTCAAAATATTTCTTTTTAAATCCTCATGTTTGTAACAATAAACACAGGTAGGTTATTCTTTTATTTTAGTTAATAACCATGTTTTTTACCCGCATTAATTTTCTTGTTCTCATGTAAAAACAGCAGAGAAAAAACACAATATTCTCGTATTTGAATACTAAGTTATTAAAATCGCAAGCGCATTTTTTATTGAGGCCTTCATCTGTCGTAACTTATTGCTTTTATTGACAATTCTCTGGAAAATATATTTGGTACTTGCCTCGGTATAAACTCTTGTTTGTATAGAATTAAGCTTCAGTGGCCACTATTGCAGGTAGAACTACAGAGGTATTTCCAACAAACACACATGGGATACAATTAGAGTATACAAAGCTTTTGCCACGACCTCCTCATCCCTTTACGGCGGCCGTCGACTGACAGTAATTTGTTTAGGGTTTATCTGTATTTGTGCTTTTCTCTGTACAAATTCTTTGTAGGGTTGATTCGATAATTATTTCGACTTAGCGTGAAAACAAATGAAGTCGTTGTTTATGTTACGCTTCTACTTTGATCCTAATTCGGACAAAATCAAATAAACACTATTATGGTTCATCTGTGAACATTTCAGAACACAATATATATATATATATATATATATATATATATATATATATATATATATATATTTATATGAGGGTATTCTTCAGAAATTAGCATATAATAAGTGTAAAAAGTTTTATTTTAATAATTATAATATTGTAAATATATTTAAGTGAGCCATGTGCAACTATACATTTAAGTGACAGACAGTAAAATAATAATTGAGAATGTGAAATAGGGTTATATGTTAGTTTAAAATGTTTAGTTTACATAATATAGTTACTGATTTAAGTTTATATTCTGATCTGAAAACCCTAAATGTCGATAAAATTCTCGATAGAAAAGTAAAGAATTCTCTAGATCACAAAATATGACCTGTTTGCGAAATGGACTATTCCAGAAGATTCAGATATGTAGAAAATGAAACAAAACGAATAAGATTTCTTGCCAGATGGTTCTGGAACATAAAAAAGGTATAAATACTTGGTGATTTGGATTCAAAATGGCCAGTCAATTAGTAAGAAAGTTAGTTAGAAGACAAACACATTTAGTTACAGTCAATTGTTCAGTAAGTTCAAGATAGTCAGTCAGAAGGTCCAATTGTTCAATATAATAAGTTCAATGGAGATTAAGAAACAGTATAAAGATAATATTATTGAAGATTAAAAATTATGTATAAATGGTGATTGGATAATGGAAGGAAGTATTAATTGAAAATTAAAATTATATAATATATTTGGTGATTGGATATTGGTATATTGAAAAGAAGAATAAATATTAATGCTGTTAAAAAGAAAAATATTTTAAATTGGTGGAAGCTGATAATTGGAAAAAGTAATTTCACAAAAACAAGGATAACCGAGGCTGAGAACGAAGACATTGAGTGGTGATTAAAATCTTTATTTTGGAGAACATTTTCATTTAGGCATTCAGTGACAGAAAGGTACAAAATTTTGTTAATATAATTTAGTTAGTGTCATAACAGTTTAATTTTAAAAATAGTTTGTTTAAAATTTACATTGTCTATATAATTTAATTAGTTTCATAAAAATTTTAATTTAAAGATAGTTTATTTTAAATTTTACATTGGTTATGTTAGATATATATGTGTGTTTCATAATAGATATAATAAAGATAATTTCAAAAAGTGCTTACAAACAAATTTTTTGAGAACTGCGATAAAAACCCTATATATATTATTTAAAACACTCATTGCTCATCATTCACAAACAATATATATATATATATATATATATATATATATATATATATATATATATATATATATATATATATATATTTATAACTAGAATATAAGCTTTAAATGTTGTTTCTTTTTTACAGGTAATGTATTTATTAATAATTAATATTGTAATGGAAATAATAAAGTTTACTTTTTTACTAAGTTTACTAAGAATTTCAACAGAAGAGGGAAAGCTTAACGTTGCCAAACTTATTGGTTTTATTTGACCTGTTGTCTTTTTAGCATTGGAAAAATGTTCTACAATAATCAAATTTGGGCGAATTGATTTAAATGGCAGCTTACTGTTTTTAATTGGAAATATGCCACAATTTTACTTTACAATAAGTATAATTTAACATTTTGATTTTCGCTTCGGAAGTCGTTTTATATAAATAAAATTTATTATTGTTTCGTATTTTAACTACGATTTCCGAATTGAAAATGTAAGCATCAAAATAAGCTTATTGTAAAGTCACATTGTGTCTTATTCCCAATAAAAGTAATAAACTGCAATATGACGCCACAATAAAAAAGCTTCATACAAAATTATTTAATAACGTCGCGTCGTCAAATAACGATACTTTGATTTTAGTACTGTGGTAACGAGCAGAACAGAACTAGTTGGGTATGTGATGCATATTGCATGGGTTCGTGAGTTATTCTTTCATAAAGCATAATAAATAAAAACAGTACTAGTAAAGCATTAGGAAGAATTAGGTGTATTATATTAAATTTAAACTGGACGGAAAATTACGTCTTTTAATTAAAAATAAGATATTATTTGATATTTTTTAAATAATATCTCTGAAACCATATTTTCGTTTAGATGTTTTGGAGGTAATAGGTGTAAAAATAAAAATAAGTTTTTAAAGAATTAAACAAAAAAGGACACAATTAGTATAAAACTATAAAATTTGTTCTATCAAAATGAAATTACATAAAAAATTATTTCAACACTACTGTTTAATTAAAAAATAAGTCTAAACTATTAGAAATTCTAAACCAAAAAAATTCTTAGATAAATAAATGTTCAAACAGACCACCAAATTGTAAGGAACATTAAACAAGTCTACTATAGAACGCATTTCTCAGAGCGTTGAGTTCATCTGCCGATATGTTTTGGCTAAGTTGGATTATCTTTTCCTTCAGTTCCTCCAAGTTGGTGGCTCGTGGCTCGCTCGAACTCATGCCTGTACAATTTCGTTTTTAGCATCCTCCAAAAATAAAAATCTAGAGGAGTTAAGTCGAGTGACCGAGCGGGATATTTTATTGTAGCGTCTGTACTAATGACACGTTCAGCAAAAATTAACGCTAAATAGTCTCTAGTGACTTTTGTATTATGTGCAAGACCACCGTCTTGTTGAAACCAAATTTCATTGAAGTTAATTTGAAAACGTTGAAGTGCACGAATAATTTGATTTTGCAGTAATTAGAGATATTTCGCTGCGTTTAAATTGCCTTCAATGAAAAAGGACCAATAATATGGTCGCCCAAAATTCCAGTCCAAACATTTAACTTTTGTGGATACTGCGTACGCACAGACATACTCAAATGCTTAGTCTTCTGAGACCAATAATGTACAACAAATAGATTATCTTTTTTGTGAATTATGAAGGAGGACTCATGTGTAAACAAAATATTTTTTAAAAAATTATTATTTGCATGGCATCTCTTCATTATAATTTCCACAAAATTGCATCCGTTTAAATTGATTATTAGGAAATATTTCTTGGGTTGTCTGCACTTTATAACAATGGTAGTTGTTTCTTTTTAATATTATTCTCACTCTTTTTGCATTCAAATCAACTTCATCGGCAATTTGTTTACTTGAACACGGCATGGGGTCAGCCAATGCACAAACTTGAATTTCTCTAATTCTTCGTTCTTGAGAAATTTCTTTTGCGTTGAATTGATGGGCAGCATTTTTTACATCTGCCATTAGTACAGCCAAACTTTTCAAAATGATGAATAATGACCAATACAGTTTTTTCTTAATGTATTGATCTATTTTTAAAAACCATAATAAATAAATTATTGGTTTCTTGTACTAAATTGCCCCCAAAGTACCATTTTATTATTTGTACCCGTTCTTCTGTTGTATAAACAGTCAGCTTGTCAAATTTTTATCTTTACACTTACGCGGTTACCTCCAAAAAGAAATAAATAGCATAGCGTTCGGCCTGTCTCGTATGCAGTTTAACATTTAAGAGAACTGACGAATGGCGGTGTTGCCAAAATTATCTTGTTTTATTGGAAATTATGTTACAATTTCGTCGAATAAAAATGTGAATCTGTAAATTTCTCATGAATTTACTAAATTTTGTACCAGTATTTGTGTCAATTAGTGTTTCATTTTTAATATCATCATTCATCAACCAGTTTTGAATGGCAATATAACCGCGCCACTGAACGCCAGTTTTTTGAACAAATTCAATGTTTTAATTCAAATATGTAATAAGACAACAATGCCGCTGTTTCTTGCGTATAAGCTGGATCGGATTGAGTTAGTTTGGGGTAGGTATAGCCAAAAAAATTTATGATAAACATGCATCCAAAACAAAAGTTGACACTAGCGTTCTTTCGCTATGGAAAGAGTCGCTAGAAAAAATAAAGGCAGAACAATGGCAAAATTGTATTAGACATAAGGAAGACATAATCGTTCAGTCTTTTTAAACCGAGCGAGTTATAGATGAGGTCTGGCTTCTAATTATTTGGATAGACAATTCAGATAGTGACGACTCTGCAAGTGAAATATCAGACAGTGAATAGAACAAATCGTATGCTAAAAAGAAGAAACAAAAAAGTGTTTCGGGAATTCAATTCGGACTTTTTGGTCTGTTTTAGTTATTTTATATTTAATTACTGGACTACACGTGTTTCAACATTTTGTGTTGCTGAAAACTCGGAAGTGATTTGGTGCCAATTTGTTTCAAGGTTATACTTAATACAGTGTCTGCAGAAAGTAAAGTCTTGGATGCATTCTATTCAAATTTGGATATACCACCAACTTGGCAAGTATTTTCCAATTTAACTGTATGTAAAACAATTCCTATAATTTTCACTCTACGCAATATAGAGATTTATAGAGACCTTGATGAACATTTGATGTCGACAACTAATTTCGATTATTCGAAATATAAGGTCCCCCTTCTTTTAAATGCCATGTATATACATATTATATTCATTTTATTTGCCTTTGATACAGTAAAATCCAATATTATTACTGAACATAAAATAAAGGAAATTAAATATTTTTGCTTTTCAAGCGATCGGAATTAAATATTAACGTCCCACTGTTTGAGGCCCACTGATCATATCTTAATTACATATCGGCCTTCATAGGGTAAAAGGAGTTTAGATGGTAAACGGTAATTTTAACATTTAAAGGAAATATCAGTCTTCAATATGGTACTTACGATTTGATAAGATTTCAAGTTGAACAATCTGGTGTCTTGGTGTATGTTCGGTAGAGTATTATTTACACTGACTATGATTATTTTTGTTTTTCTGGTATTAACTGGGACATTTTACGCGAACGCAATTCTCGTGAACTGCACGATTATTTATTCGTACTGTTCGTTCTGCATATTCCTGCTCGCTCAGTTCGTTCTGTTTATTCGGGCTAAAATGTTTAAATCTGGATCCACCTTTATAATTCATTTAACCCAAACAAAATTAAGTTGTTTTAAGAACTAAGTTAAGAGAACTTCGGGCATAGATTACAGTTGAGTGTAATAATCATAAATAAAATTGTAAATGACAAGAACTTCGTAATCAAGATATTTTTTTGCCGACGAAGCAATTTTTACACTATCTGGGAATGTAAATCGTCAACATTTAAGGTATTCGAGTAAGGTAAATATACACTGGATACGTGAAAGCCATACTCAAACACCACAAAAACTAAATGTATGGTCTTCTGACTCTCTGAACTAATCAATATTTATGAAATATTACTTAGAAATACATGATCCGAAAACAAGTTTGGATCCAATTTTAATAGGATATGGTTTCAGCAAGATAAGACAAGTTCATTTTGGTATAAATGTGCGGTGTTATTTAGATCAGACATTTCCCGGACGATGCATCTGTAGATTAGATCGTAATAAATGGCGATTTGAATAAAAAAATTATGTTTGTTAGGAATACTTAAAAAGTAGAATATATAAAACAAAACAGGCATCTACTGAGGAGCTAAGGCAAAGAAGTGAAGTGTGTAGAAGTGAACTCATACCTTTAAAAGCTACTCAAAAAGTATGCAGGGTATTCCATTAAAAAAAAATTGGCGTTCATTCCGTTGTTCTGACTAACCCTGTATAATAGAAAATTATTTTTAAAATTTTAATTTAATTATAGTCGTCTTTGATGTACACCAGTTTTGGTTCAAACATTTTTTATATACGTCTACTTTAGCCATAATCAAAGAAAGCCATAGGTTTGGCGCACCCTGTATATATACGTTATTTTCTTACTTGTAGATCCATTGTATAATAGATTTTAGCGAATATTTCTGTTCAAAAAATGGTTCTGGCCTTTTCCTATTTTAAAACGAACAAAAGGGTCGTTGAAAATGAATAATGTTCACCCGATATTCCAAATTGACTGTTGTATTATTTATAGCATCCACTAGTGATACTACAAATACCTTCCGTGCCAGGTTCCGAGGACAAAACGCCAACTTTATGTTGAATTACTTTATCGTCTGTTACAGGTGAGGACTTAGATACAAAATAATTTTATTAATATTCATAAAAGTAATGTAGATCATTTCTGAACCTTGTTACGTTATGACTTTTTGCAATCTTAAACCTAAATTTTGCAAACCTAAAATTTGAGATCTTCACTGGCATTATGAAATATCGACTAGCATAAAATAAGAAGTTACATTTTACGAGTGTAGTTTCAAGGATGAAAATCAAGTATCCTCATACCTCTCTTTAAAAAGGGAGACAAATCAGACCCGCAAAACTATAGATGAGTTGATTTATTAAACATAATACTAAAATTAATAACCAAAGCAATAAGAAATGAACTCAAAATAAAATTGGGCATAAAACCAAATCCTTGGAAGATACACAATATTATGTTCTGCCAAAAACTGCAAAAGGAATATAATCATTTTTCGTATTAATAGGTAACTCTGGTGGATTCATCGTCAATTTTGCAAAGATTAGGTTCCCATTATCTAGATGCACCTGAAAAGGAGCCATTATTGGCCCTACGAATCCAAATTATTTAGAATGTTTTGCCAAATGCAAGCAATTGTTAACCAATGTCCCTGTTCTACAATATTCAGACTTTTAAAAGCCCTTTGTGCTAACTACAGACGCTTCTAATATAGCTATAAAGAGACCATTGCATATTATTCTAGAATCTAGAACTTCTGCTGAACAAAATTACTCTACTAACAAAAACAAGTATAAGCCATTTTAGATTCTTGCAAACAATTCCGCATGTATTTATATAACCAAAAATTTACTGTAGAAACAGACCACAATTCTCTTGTTTGGATTAATAAAATTTAAGACCCAACTGCCAGATTAGCTCGCTGGAGACTTTTTTTCTTTTTTTTTTTAAATGGCATAGGCAAATGCCATACAGCCAGTCACAACATGAAAATATTCTACCCAGAAAAAAGATTGCGTAGTACAATATAAAAAGATAATATAAATTTCAAACTTAAGTAGCATTACAAATTTTAAGCAATAAAATTATTATTAAAGATAGGATAGAGATAAAACATGGACACTCGTTTCTCGTTTAGGGACCCATCTCGCTGGAGACTTAAATTAAAAAACTATAAGTTTTAAGTAAAATACATTAAAGGTAAAAAAACTAAATAGCAGACGCCAGAACCCAGGGGATAATATTGGCATTGATGAGTTCCTTACAGAATTTGAAAATCTGCAAAACAGCAGTAATACACAACATATTTCCATTGAAAACCACTTCACCTGAACCGACAATAAATTTTTTTTAAATAAATTTTTAAAAATACAAAAGAATTTTTAGGAAGCATTGAAGCAATTAAGAATTTAAGCAGTTTTTTAAAGCTAAATTAAAAATTTACAACAATAATGATCAAAGCAAAAAAATATTATCATACTGAACACCACAAAGGAATAATATTGAGGAATAATTGAGACCTACAAGCATCTAAAACAAAAGTTACATTGGCCCTCTATGTAAACGACCATTCAAACTTTATTAGTAAATGTGAAATTAGCTTAAAAAATAAATATGGGCGACACCCCTATAAACTTCCACAAGGGGGACCGTTAGTACGTCAAAAACCCTTAGATATTCTACATATTAACATCTTTCACTGTACCAACATATATATATATATATATATATATATATATATATATATATATATATATATATATATATATATATATATATATATATATATATATATATATATATATATGTACTTAACAATAATAGATTCCTTTACTAAGTATGGCCAATGTTACAAGCTACCCAATAAAATTTCGATTTCAATACTAAGTAAATTCTAAAATGGAGTTGCCAAAGGATATGACAAGAACCATATGCAGAATGAGATTTAACCACTGTCTTACATCATCATATACGTTTAAAATTAATCTAGCTGATAGGTAACCTACAACATAATATTTTAGACTGTTCTCTTATACATATCTAATAATGTTTATATGTTTATAAATTCACTGTATTCTTTGAGATATGTTCACCATAACGTTAATTTAAACTATTTATTAACATTAGAAAACAATGAGTTGATTATTATAGATTAGTATAGATTATGATTAGTATATAGAGTTGGATTAGTATAGATTATTGTATAAACATGTTTTAGATATTAAACTTAAATTTTAATTGTAAATGTAGAGCAAAAGTATTGCTTTGTAATTTATTAGAATATTTAAGAGAAAAAGAAAATAATAAATAAAAAATATAAAAGAACTTGGACAGTCCATAGTAAAGTATTTATCGAATTAAGTAAATAGCTGCAAAAGAAATTGCTTGGGAAACCATGAGGACCTCATTAAATAAATAAAAAAGCACCTAATATAAAGAAAATAATTAAATACAAATCACCAAAAAAATAATAAAAGAATATTATATATTAGAGATCAATACTAATATTAGATTTAGGTTAACAAACGTTTTATAGAATTTTTTTTTCACTTTTAAAGTTCGTTAAAAAAAAAACAGATATAAATACGTCTTCACAGATTTTTCATCAACTACTTTCATATAACTTCTACATTAAACCAATTATTTTTTCACAGATAGACTTTTTTTTATTAACAAAATCGCATCAGCCAAATTGGCTATTAGCGAAACAATGATAGCGAACAATAATTTGTATTACATTTATAATATTAGTTTAGATAGCATTTAAAACGTTAATTAAGGTTAAGAAACTTTTTATGTTTAAAATATTGTACTGTAGACCTAAAATATCACTAAGTTTGTTTGGTATATTGTACAACATGCGCTTTGGCGTTAGTGCTGGACATTTCTCTAATATATGTTTGGTTGTTGATTTTTCATCACAGTTGTCACATCTGGGTCTTGTTTTTTGAAGAACACGTAGCTATTAGTTAATCGCGTATGACCCAGTCGGAGTCGCGTTAATATTATCTGGTCTCTCCGACTTCTTGGTAATGTGCGCCAGGGTTTTATCGATTTTTTAACATCGCGTAGCTTGGCCGATGACACTTTCCACTTTTCTTCCCACATATATCGCACTTTATATTTAACTGCCGCTTTCACGCCTGCACTCGTAAATGTTTTAGTACACTCCGCACTATCACTACTTGTAGCTTCTTTTGCAGCATTGCCTGCCTGTTCATTTCCTGGAATTCCAATATGGGATGGTATCCAGAATAATATAATGTTTTTTTCATTCAGTTGAGCGGTGTGGATTTCTTCTTTTATTTTGATGACTAAAGATTAGATATTGGATTGACTGTACGGAACTTAGAGAGTCTGTGAGTATAATAAAATTGGTATTATTGGATACGTTGACAGCAAGAATGGCCTGGTATAGAGCGTATAGTTCAGCAGAGTAAATGGAGTACTCTGAAGGAAGTTTGTATTTATTTGTCGATGTTGGGGTTATGACTGCAACACCAGTACCTTCATTTGATTTAGATGCGTCTGTGTATATATGTGTATAATCCTGGTAGTTGTGAAGGATATCGTTGAAGGCAGATTTGATTAACTGTGGGTTTGTTGAATGTTTGTCGAAAGAAATGAGGCGGGTTAGGCACTGAGGGTTCTTTATTTGCCATGGAGGAATTGAAAACGATTGGGAGGAAAAGCATTCTGGGAACGTGTAGTTTAATTGATTTAAATAGCTTCTAATCCTTGCGTAGAAAGGCTTGGCAGTTCTTGGCTTATTTATGAAGAGATTTGGGAATTTTTCTGTAAAACAATTGTGAATAGTAGGGTTTTTTGGGTTAGACCTGATTTTTGCGGCGTATGCTAAACTTAGATAAAGTCTTCTGTCTTCTAAGGACGGTTCACCAACTTCACAATAAATACTTTTGATTGGTGTTGTGCGAAAAGCTCCAGATATTATACGTAAAGATAGGTTGTGAAGACTGTCAAGTTTTTTTAGCAGTGTCTTAGTGGCTGTAGAATACACAGTAGATCTATAATCTAATTTTAATCTGATTAATGTTCTGTATAACATTAAAAGTGTTTGGCGATCCGCACCCCATTCTTTATTGGCCAGAGTTTTTAGAAGATTTAATCGCTTGTGACAAGATAAGATCAAATTTATTATATGAAGTTTCCAGCTTAGAGTTTCTTCGAATGTCATACCCAAGAATTTTATTGACGTTACACGTTTTAGGTTCTCATCACATAGTCTTAGGTTGGGTGTGTTTGTGATATTTTTCTTAGAAAACAGGATGAAACGAGTTTTTTTAGTGGAACAACAGAAACCTATTTTGTGACCAGAGTTCTAAGTGTTGTATAAAGTTCTGTGTGTGACAAAATATATTTTGTATATTTTTACCTTTGCAAAAAACTACAAGATCATCCGCGTAGACGCGCGCTTTTATAGGAGATTTTAGATTTTTGAGAATATCATTGATTGCCACTATAAAGAGCGTAGGACTTATAACCGAGCCGTGAGGAATGCCATTTTCTGGATACATTATATCTGATATTGTGTTGTTTGCCCTAACTCTGAAAGCTCTATTTTGAAGAAAGTTTTTAAAAAGAAGAAACAGTGACCTTGGATGTTCCAACTATGTAATTTTTTTATTATATAATTGTGCCAAGCTGTATCGAAAGCTCTTAATATGTCAAAGAAAACCGCTAGACATTTATTTCTTAGTGCGAGTGCTTCAGAAATGTCACTTTCTAAATCTATGATATTATCTATGGTTGACCTTTGCTCTCTAAAACCACTTTGTTCTGGAATAATTAAATCTTGTCTCTCCAGGTGCCATCTTAGTATATTATTAATAATTTTTTCTAGTAACTTACACATGGCGCATGTTAAAGATATCGGTCGGTATGACTAAGAACTTGTTTTAATACTATTAGGTTTTTGTATAAGTATAACAGTGGATTCATGCCATTTTTCAGGAAATTTGTGCTGTAGCCAAATAATATTAAACAGATTTAGAAGTTGTTTATGAGCGCTATCTGGAAGGCGTTTGATAAAAATACTAGGAATATCATCCGGGTCAGCGCTAGTTTCTTTGAGATTTGATAATGCTTCTGTATACTCTAATTGAGAAATGGGTAAATTTAACGGTTCATTTGTGTAAAAGATTTTTTATAATTAGTATTACTGGATCGGTTTTTGTATGTGTTAGCAAGGATTTTGACAATCTCAGTATTAACAGATAGACTTGTATAACAGTATTTTTCAAAAACAAATTACTTTAGTATATTTTGGATACGATCAGTGTAGTGTCCAATTAAACATTCATAAATTATAAACGAATTCAAACTCAAATTTATTGTAAAGCTTTAATTTTCAATTTAAACATCAAAAATCAATATCATTTTGTACAAAACAAACGATTTGTTTTACTAATCACAATTATGATGTTGAAAATTTTCATTTTATGATAATACCAAAAATAATTTAAAATTAGCTGTACTGAATCAAATTGGTAAATATGAAACAAAGTGAATTAGCACAAATTGTTTGCCTAATTATCGTATAGATGAAAACGTACATCATGGATAAAAAAACAACTAAAATAACTGTAAATGAGAAAAATATGTTGCATTTAATTTTCAAGACGTACATATTTTCAATACAAAAGGTCATTTTAATAAGACTTAATTTACTCTATAATGGGTGAGTGTATTTATGGGGCATATATTGTCGATCCTGGTTAATTTACTTAGATATGTGTTATGTTTGTTGCATATATTAAAGTTTGTGTTACAGATGGTAAGAGAAAAGAAAAGAAGAAGACAACCGCATGACAGAAGGTTAAGTTTAGGATTGGTAGTTTTAGTATTATACTTACATATGAGGTTGTTTTCAACTAATACATTTGTTATACTACCAATTAAGTCTACCAACTAACCCTATTTTATTAGCACAACCAGAGAAATAAATATACAACATTTTAATCCATTTTGTTTTAAAAGCAAAAATAGATATTTAGCTTATATATGGTTCTTCTTCTTTCTGGACCTCGTTTTCCAAATATTAGACAAACTAGACCTAGTCTAGTTTGTCTTAATAAAAATGTCTTGATGGGTCCCTACACAAGAAACGAGTGGCCATGTTTTTATGCTTATCTTATATTTAGTAATAAAAAAAAAATTGTGGCAAATAGACACGTTCTAATGCCATCCACTATCTACACACACAAACAAGTTGGAAACTGTTGAACATTTACTATTTAAAGGTCCCTTTACAGTTCTGTAAAGCTGGTTAATATTTCTCCCTTTAACAATTGTACCAACCTTATTGGTTGTCTGAGTAATGTCACTATAAGGTCTGTAAAAGCAATTTCAATATAAATTTAGAATATCCTTAAACTCAGATCTTTTGTTTTAAATAAATAAGCTTTAGTTTCTTATTTATTCAGTTAATAATGACTAAGTCTGCTCGCCATTTTATGTAGTAGGAGCACTTATATTTTTGTTATATTTGTTAATACTTATATACTAGACTAGTTGTTAATATACTGACCATTTTTCTTTCTATAGCCATTGTTATAAAACTGTTATTATTGAAAACAATAAATGTCTATCTATCTATCTAAAAAGCCATGCACTTTCAACAACTATGCCTACTAAATCTCCTCCATATTCCCAAGGTATGTTCCGGCTGTAAAACAATGCTGCTTGGTTTGGTAGTATTTTTAGGATTTGTGAAATAAAGAGCTTAAAAAGTAAGACATTACGACTTCTACTTAAAATCGCTTTAAAGATAAAGGTGTATATCGCTAAAGCGTTTGATATCTTTAGTAAAATGATAGAAGCCATAAACGAAGTTTAAACTACGTGACGGGTAACCCTAATGTCGGTGGTAGGGCTGTATGAGACGCCTTTATAATTTTAAATGTAGGCTTTTAAGCACTGAAGAGATTACAAAACACCCAAGAATAAAATTTGATGAGTAAATTTAAGTGCAACTTTTGCAATAAACTTTATCGTGTGCTGTCTTAGATTTTACGGGCAACAAATGTTTTATGTATATTTAAAATTAAAATTTGTTACGTAATGTGTATCTAATTAAATTTTAAATAAACTTATCTTATAATCTGTACTATTTTTAAAAATTATTTAAAATTAAGTATTAAAAAAAAATTAATTAATTATTAAAGTATTAAAAATATTTTTTAATACCTACAGTATTTTGACAACTATGGCCGTTGGTACAGAAACAATAATATTAAGATTGTTCTGAAGCTATTTTCTTGTGGCATTTTAAATTAATTACTATTTAACTGGGAATAAGCCACAATTAAAGGTTAAAATACGTTTATTGACGTTTCAATTTCCACTTCGGAAATCGTTCTCAAAATACAAACATTAGTAAATTAAACAAATTTTGTTTTTGTTACTTAGTGAAAAATTCTTCTAATAATTTAATTTTATCTGACTCATCTATATTGACAATTCAGACATACATTATACATTTTAAAGTAGACGACTTTAAAATTATATTGCCAATATTGTTGAGTTGCGTTCCTGGGACGACTTTACTTATAAGATAGTTCATTCGATTACATGAAATCAACTTTAACTTGAAAATATCCGTCAGAAAAAAATCATAACATGTAATTCGTCTTTAAAAAGACAAATACATGCCATGATGACAGTAAAATTCTCCTGTTAGTGATTCCATAGTAAATTATGAGGGAAAAACCAGGAAAAAAACCTCATAATGGAAACCGACATGGTAAGTATTTGATCTTGCATTTATTTTACCTTCAATAAATACCAAATTCCGATTTTATATGTTTGTTATTTAAAAAACATAAATGATGTATTCTCTATATGTTAAATTATATTTTTTTTGAGAGCAAAATCTAATTCAGATTTAGGGAAAGGTTTCAACAAAAAGTGATTGGATTGGTGACTTTGTTCGGATTGGTTAGAGAAATATTGAACCCAGGGAGGAGAAACTTTATTAAAGAAGTCATCTAAAACTTCATTGCTGAAAGGTTTTATACTATTCTGCGGTTTTCGATTCATTTTGTTGGCCTGTGACCATATTTGCTTAGAAGAGGTATTTTTTGTTTAAATTGGAGCACCATTTGATCCAACTGGATTTAGCTTTTTGCTTCAACTGCTTTTTTGTTCGAGCACTCACTTCCTGACATTTTAAGTAGTTATCAAAACTCGATGAAAGTTTGTAAGCTTTTAAAGCCTTTTTTCTTTCATTAATTATAATATCACATTCAGGGTCCCACCATGGTGGTGGGGGACGATTTTTGAGTTTAAGAATTTTATATTGAGGGATAGATTTTGAAGCAGATTCATTAATACAATTAATAAGAAAATTATAATTTTCGTAAGTGTTTAAAGAGATACTATAGTTGACAAACATGTTTTCTATTAAGGATGTATAAAGTGACCAATTGGCTTTATTGATATTCCATTTGCTTTTTGGATAAATTGTTTCATGTGATGTGTTAGTTGTGGAAAGGTTCATGGTTATAGCAAAATGATTTGACCCTAAGGTATCTGAAGATACGGACCAGGAAACCTTACTGGCTAGATTAGCTGTACAGAGAGAAATGTCAATCATAGATTTCTGAGTACCATATTTGGAAAGATATGTGGGTTCCCCATTATGCAAAATAATAAGATCTAGGTCCTCGACACTGCTGACGATTTGATGACCTGCAGCATCATTGTGCAGTGAGCCCCATAAAGAGTTATGAGCATTTATATCCCCTCCAATTATACAAGGTGATGTAACTTGAGAGAAGATATTTTTCCAATCATCTTTAGAAGTATGGACTTTAGGAGGCCTATACACAGACAAGAAACTTAATTCTAAATTGTTAAATTTAACGGAGATATCACAAACTAAAACTAAAATTTTATCATTGAAATTTTTAGTAATATTCACTTGACAGAATGAGATAGAAGTTTTAATCAAAATTGCTACACCGGCGCATATCCATCGTATCTATCCTGGCGGATTATATTATAATCTTTAAATATATAGTTTTGATTTGGTTTGAACCATGTTTCACTTAACAACGCTATATCAATGTTTTCAGCTGTGAAAAAATGAACTAAACTATTTTTATTGGATGCAACGGAACTTCCGTTCCATTGTAAAATTCTCATAGTTGTTTTATCCTTGGAAAACCTTATTTACTGAAGATGTCCTCCAACATCTAAATATAAGTTATTAAAAAGAAAATACCAGTATTGGTAAGTCAGTAACATATAGAGAATACATCATTTATGTTTTTTAAATAACAAACATATAAAATCGGAATTTGGTATTTATTGAAGGTAAAATAAATGCAAGATCAAATACTTACCATGTCGGGATAGTATTATGAGGTTTTTTTCCTGGTTTTTCCCTCATAATTTACTATGGAATCACTAACAGGAGAATTTTACTGTCATCATGGCATGTATTTGTCTTTTTAAAGACGAATTACATGTTATGATTTTTTTCTGACGGATATTCTCAAGTTAAAGTTGATTTCATGTAATCGAATGAACTATCTTATAAGTAAAGTCGTCCCAGGAACGCAACTCAACAATATTGGCAATATCATTTTAAAGTCGTCTACTTTAAAATGTATAATGTATGTCTGAATTGTCAATATAGATGAGTCAGATAAAATTAAATTATTAGAAGAATTTTTCACTAAGTAACAAAAACAAAATTTGTTTAATTTACTAATGTTTGTATTTTGAGAACGATTTCCGAAGTGGAAATTGAAACGTCAATAAACGTATTTTAACTTTTAATTGTGGCTTATTCCCAGTTAAATAGTAATTAATAATATTAAGTACATAATAAATGTACACAAATAATAAATTATATCACTTTAACCAAAATTATTAGGTTAACTATTATGTTAAAGTCGAGCGATTTTTAGAACCTGTATTGTATAGTTTTCGTAATCTCTGCAGGTTTATTGAGCATTTCCTTAAGAGTAGGTTTCAAGTCCAGTGCTTTTTACAGGTTGGTGAATTGTTTGTAGTCAGTGAGGGTGTGTTTCAGTCAGGTAAACATTGCAATTATGGCAAGTTCCTGAGGACATCAAAAATCCATGGGTAAGGTTTGTGTGATTGATTCGTAGTCTTTTAATAATTGATACATCTCTTTAAGTTACTAAGTCCAGGGAGAGATGACCAATAAACGGTGGGAGTTCACGAAAAGTTGTTTTGCTATTGTGCCATAAGCTTTGTTAAGTATTCTCGACTGACTTTTTGAAAACGAGTTTGAGATCATTAGCTAGATGAATTGTGGTGACTCCAGTACTATGGTTAATAACTTCTGTGGCAAAATGATCTACTGTTTCGTTAGCACTAATTTTATTATCAGAAAGCAAACATAAAACGAAAACTATTATATCGTAAGCAGAGAGAGTTGGGTACATATTCATGTATGTTGTGAACTAATGGGTAGTTAGTGAAAATTTAGAAGATATATATATATATATATATATATATATATATATATATATATATATATATATATATATATATATATATATATATATATATATATATATATATATATATATATATATATATTGAGCTAATATTAAATATCAGAAAAAGGAAGGTAATCAAAATGTTTAGAAACATAGAATGAACTTAAATGGCGATTAAAGAAGTAATTTATGAGTTATATAGGTACTAGAGAATATTATAAAAAGTATTTATATGAGGGTATCCTTAAAAAAATTAGCGTAATAGTTTGTTTAAAAGTTCTTATTTTGCAATGTTTTTGGTTATTTTGATAGTTATGATGTTATAAATAGATTAGGATGAGTAAATTTGTTATATTGGGACATTTTGTGAATGAAAGTGATATGGGACAGTAAATCCAGGTGAAGTTGAACAGAAAGTGGACATTTAAAATAATAATTATGGATTAAAATAATGTTATTTACTCATTTAAGATGTTTAATTTATATAAATGTTCTCATTCTGATCTGAAAAGCCTAAATTTCGATAAAAATTCGAAATAAAAAAAAGAACGTTCTAGAAGTTTAAAAATAAAACTTAAAAAAATCTAATATATCAAAATAGAAAGAATCTAACTTCTCTTCGTTTGAGAATTTTCGCGAGCATTGAAATATTTATAAATACGCTGTCACTTTGAGCGTGGAGCATTAATTTTTGAGAAAAGAGAACTGTCACAATTAATTTAAAAAAAAAGTCAAGTTTTTGTTAAATTTTCATAAACAAGAAATCAAACAAACAATAATATTTCAATTATTAATAGTAAAAGTCAATCACAATAAAGAAGAAATGATATTTTACAAAAACTCAAGTATAAATTTTAATAAGAAGAAAAATAATTTGAAATGGTGGAAGTTGATAATGGAAACATTGTGGTCTATTTTGGAAAGCAATTTCATAAAAAGAGGGATAACCAGAGGCTGATAACTGAGACATTGAGTGGTGATTAAAAACTTTATTTTGGAAAACAATTTCATTTAGGCATTCAGTGACAGAAAGTACCAAATTTTGTTAGTATTATTTAATTATTGTAATAAGAACTTCAGTTTAAAAATAATTTGATTCGTTTCAAATTTATGTATTTAAATATTGTATGAATTAGATATATATGTTTGTTTCCTGATATTTGTAATGAAAATAATTTTAAAAGAACATACTTACAAACTAATTCTTTCAGAACCGCGACAAAAACCATATATATATTATTTTAAAATACTCATTGCTCATAATACAATCAAACAACATATCATAACAATTTGGCGCCCATCGCGGGGCTCTCTATTAAAAAGAATTAGTTTGGGAAGATAAGTGCTCTCATATTATTAAATTAATTTTCATTAGAAAAAAAAAACTATTAATAGATTTTAAATTTTTAATTATATTTGGTCAAGTAAAGTCTCAAAATGTCTCAAGGAAAGAAGGGTCTAAGAAGCAAAAAGAATGAAGAAGATGTGGAAGTAGAAACACAAGCTGTACAAGAGGAGAGTTTAGTTCAACTTTCACAAGATATTGCAGAAATGAATCAAGAAAGAGAGGAAAAAGTCAATATGGCAGCTTCGATGTCAATAATGATGCAAATGAACAATAATTCGAAAAAAATGGAAGAGAATTCAAAAGAATTGAGAAAAGGCATAAAAAAGTGGAAGAAAATTCAAAAGAATTGAGAGGATATAAAAAAATGGAAGAGAATTCGAAAGACGTCAAAGAAGACATGAAAAAAATAAAAGAGAAATTGGAAAAGAATTATAGAAAATTAGAACAGAAATAGAAGATAATAATAATAAAATTGTAAAATAAATAGAAAAACAAATAGATAAAAAACTGGATGCTGCAGAGAAAAAAATTGCAAATAAAGTAAAAGATATACGGCATGACTACAAGAAAAGGATAGAAAATGAGAGGAAAGAAGTAAATAGGATTATTTAAGATAATAAGATAGATAGAGAACAGAAAATAGAGTTGCAGAAATGTAACTTAAAAGCAAACATTAACGAAGACAGCTACGTGTAGTAAACTAGTGAGTGAACTAGAAGTGACTAGTAAGTGTAGTAGTGTCTGGGGGCTCGGGAGACTGAGACCTCGGAAGCCCTGAAGAAGACATCAGAGAGGATGTCGAAAGCTTGGCAAAATGGATATCGACGCGGTTCAACCCGGAAGACTGGTGAGTTTAATATTAATTTTGATAATAGTATTAATCTTAGCTCTAAGTTTAATATATATATATATATATATATATATATATATACTTAATAGTAGTTCATTTGTGTAAACGCTGCATATTACGGGAAACGGAGATGACCTTATAAGTGTTTAGTGGCGACTGGACAGCCAACACCTGTAGTAGTTTTAAAAGCATCATAATAAAGAAATAAATAATTTTATATACTTTCTAAAAATGCTTTCTTAATATCAATGTTAAATCTAAAAAAAACATATAAAAGCCCAAAGTTTTATGATGCCAAAGGTGTTGTTTATTATTGTTGGAAAAAGACGGTATTCTGGTAATCAGAAAATAAACGGGATTTGCAGATATTGATGCAGCATATAAAACTAGAAGGTTTATTGGATTCACGGTACACGCTTTCGATAGGACTGGAGCAAAAAGCACCTAGAAATAGAAGAAGTGCGCTATTGTCAACAGACAATAACAAATCTGTATCAGATCAAGAGGCAGAGGCATACAAAATAAAATTTTATTAATTTGATAGAAGAGAGAATAGTATTCGTAGTTTGATAAGTTAATAAATAAATAAACAATATTTACTGCATTTTGTATAAATTTACATGTGCTGAGAACGGATGGCAGTAAATGATTAGGTCATCGGCATGTTAAAGATATTTTATTTTATGACATGTAACCCTAAAATCAATGTATGCCCTTTAAAAGGAATTATACCAAAACTCTGTGTCGTATTCATATTATAAATCTGATTTCTCTAAAAGCAGAGAAAAGATCTGCAGCACTAGAAAAGGAAAATCACATAATCTTTGCAGGACTGGCAAATCAGAATCACTTTCTTCAAGCGATAGCTATAAACATTTAACCTGACTGTTATGAGGTGTTTGGATCATGTTTGTATAAATTATTTCTAAAGTTACCTCCTGAAGTTACCCATATTACCCCATATTGCTTCTATTCACATGCATGTGAAGGGCAACATAAAAATATATCAACCATGATTTTGTTAATATTATAAACATCAGACCTAAACGTGCAAGTAGTAGATCATAAATTAATGGTACCTGAGCATATCCACCTGGAGCTTAGATGTAGCACATGATCAGATATCTATGATCGAGAAAAAAAAAGAACGAATATAGAAATGTTTCTTCCTCATGATTGGTAGCAGTTGGTCAGATCAACAAGTTTTAATTTTGAAATAATGGAAATAACCCGCAAGGATTTTTCGATTTTGCTTCTCTGTTAAAGGGGTTGTTATTGGTATATAGGAAAAACGACGAGCAAGTAGAAGTTTCTCGCTGACATGAAGTGCAATGGCTTGATTATAGAAAAGGTGACAAAGGGACAATATTTTAAAAAATCCTTAAATGCAGAGGAACCATTAAGGAAATTTCTTTTATTCGACGTTTATAAAACGTTGAAGCAGTTAGATTCTCCATTGAAATATAAGGCGAATTTGCCAATAAATAAAGAAAAAAAGACAGATATTCTTAATTTGCTTTCAAAAAATAAAAAATAATGGGAAAATCACAGTAGTTGGCTGTATACCATCGTTTAAAAAACTTGTACAGAAGTAAAACACTTCACATTTGTATTTAGGTATAAAACATATAGGTAGTTAAAATTTTTTAAAAAGTGTTAAAAAAATTTGTTTCAAATTTAAATTCTAATGTGACAACAACATGTTTCTTTGCAATACTTAAACACGTGGTTCTTGTCAGTTAAAACGACACAGACCAATTGAATGGTTCACACAATCACGCTAAGCGATCAACCCAACCTCTAGGAACATGTGTATACCATATTAAGCATGGGATCCACATGTCCGAAGATCAAACCGGTCACACCTCGCTAGTCGAAGTGGTACCTATCTGACCCCCAGGTTTTTCCACCACCCCTCCTCATCGTGTGACATACGTGAGGAGGCTTATGATCTTGAAAGTTACTAGAGTTGCCTTGGGTAATGAGACAACTCCCGTTTTTAATTATTGTGGTTATGCCACCTAACTGTAGGGGTAGCCACATCTAGGCTTTTCTCCCTAATTACTTTACTGATTCTATAGATTTTACTCTAACTGCACTTCGGGACTTGAGTCCCTAAAACAAAAAGAAAAAGTAGCGTGTGTGTTCCGTCCATGGAGTCGACAGCCTGAGCTGTCGACTTCATGTTCGGAAAGAGTGTGTGCTCGATCACTCAGCCGCCGATTTGGCAAAATAAATTTTGTTCTCCTCGCCGGCTGGGTGTCCGATGTGGTCCGGCCACTGAGCCCATGTTTGCCGCACATGACCTCAGTGCTCGGGTGTCGCGAGAGGATCAGTATCACTCGATCCGCCTTAAGGGCCTATTCCGCATCAGCGGTATATAGAAGGCCTGAGGGGTCTTCTATATGGAGAACTTAGATTGACTTTACGTTAAAACGTTTAATGATTAAAATTGATTAAAAACTAACTGTATTTAAAAGAAAACAACCGATTTTTTTTTTTTTTTTTTTTTTTTGAGGTCTTCCTTGGCGTTGGGACTTTAAAATGCCGGCACAATTCTTACCCTTTTATTTCTTACATGCTAAATTGTGTGGGTGGGTTGGGGTGTGCATTGCAGGGTGTATACGGCCTCCACACACCCCGGTGTATAGTGTCCTTAACTAAGTGCCTTGGCACCTGTATCCTCTCGCCAGAGTCCTAAAAGAGAAGGATTTTTTTTTGGGTGGTTGTTTTCTGATGACTGCATTCTTTTATTTAGACGTCTTTGCGACCATCTCATTCTTCATTTATTGGTTTGGGACCCTATATCCGGCTATTTGCTGTTTAGGTCTTCTGTGTACCGTCCTGGTGTTTGCGTTGTAGTTTGTCAGCTCTCTCAACATGCTACTTGGGTGGTTATTTAGTCCATTGAAAAGTTCGTATGCCTTTTTGTCCATTGTGTGTAGGATCCTTGTTTGTCCTGAGTCTCTGTATAGATTTCTCAGAGGTACGTATCTTGGCAGATTCAGTGCGTCTCTTATTATTTGATTTTGCGCTGTTTGTATTTTCTTCCTGTTAGTTTTACAGGTGTGTCCCCACGCAGCGGAGGCATACGAGAGGACTGGTAGGATAATGCTATTCGCCATCCTAATTTTGGTTTTGAACCTTAACTTGCTTCTTCTGCCAATTAGCGATGAGAGCTGACTTTTCAGCGCTTTGGCTCTATACGTTTGCTGATTTATGTGCTGCGTAAATGTAAGCTTTTTATCGAGTAACACTCCTAGGTATTTGGCCTCATTTGTCCATTGTACTGGGGTGTTTCCAATTGTTAGTTCTTGATTCGGTATACTTTTCCTGTGGCTAAACATTACAGCCTGTGTTTTATCTGGGTTTATGGCTATTTTCCATTTGATGCACCATCTTACGAATCTGTTGAGTGCTCTCTGCAGATGATTAGCTGCATGATTTGGATTTCTCCAGCTAACAGCTATTGCCGTATCGTCAGCGTAAAGACTTAACAGGGATCCTGGTTCTTTAGGCGTGTCGGCCGTATAGATGGTGTACAAGTAAGGCGACAAAACAGCTCCCTGAGGCACACCTGCCTCCAGGGTCCCGACCTCGGACAGGGTTGCCCCTGTCCGAACTCTGAACCTTCTGTTGGCTAGGTATGATCCAAGGAGGCATGTCATCGCCTCGCTGTATCCCATGGTGTTCATTTTATAGATGAGTCCATCATGCCAGACCCTGTCAAATGCTTTACTGACGTCCAGAAATGCTGTTGCCGTGCACATTTTTTCGTTATATCCTTTAGTTGTGAATTCTGTGAAACGTAGAACTTGTAGTTCACATGAATTTCGCTTCTGAATCCAAATTGTGCTTCTGGTATGGTGCCTAGTGCTTCCGATTCTTCATTGAGTCTTTTTAGTATAACTCTTTCCGCTATCTTGCTTATTGATGATAATAAGCTGATAGGTCTATAATTTTGCGGAAAAGTGCCATCTTTCCCTGGTTTTTTGATCATAATTATATGTGCCTCCTTCCATCTGTCTGGGAAATATCTTAATTTGAGCATGTTGTTTACTATGTTCGTTATATAGACAATAGCTTTGTTGGGTAGGTTTTTGAGTGCCCTGTTTGTGATGTTGTCAGGTCCTGGGGCTTTTTTGGCATTAGAGAGTTTGATTAGCTCTTTAATTTCCTCGGGAGTTGTATGAGTTATTCCTATTCTGCCCTTTCTTCTCTTTAATCTTCTAGCTGTTCTTTCTACCTCTTCTTCGAAGTCTATGTCTTCGTTGGGATTTTCGTTGTTTCTGCATGCTCTTTCTAGTTCGTCCTTTAGGACTTCAGCTTTATCTCTCTCCGTATGAACAATCCCGTTTTCTCCGTGTAAGGGAGGTATGGGTTTCTTGTCCTGTCGGAGTATTTTCGATAGTTTCCAGAAGGCGGATTTGTTTGGGTCTAATTCTTGGATATAGTTGTCCCAGTTTTCGCTTCTATGTTCTCGTAGTTGTCTTTTAACTTCCCTGTCTAGCTCATTGGCAATCCTTTTATCTTCCAGAGTTCTAGTACGGTAGGCTCTTCTTCTTTTTCTATTTTTTTCCTTTATTAGGTTTTGTAGTTCGAGACTAATATCTCCGAATCTTCCTTGTTGTCTGGTAGTGTTTTCGGTTTTTGAGCTGGCATCGATAGCATTATTTATGGTTGTTTCTAGTTTAGTTACACTGTCTTCTAGTTCTGTGATGTTGTTTATTGTTGGGATGTTACCGATGTTTTCGCTAAAAACCCTTCTGAAGTTTGACCAGTTTGTAATCTTCTTTTGGTGGGGCTGCAAATAGTTTAGTTCTATTGCACCCAGGGTCAGGACGATTAGATTGTGCGTTGAATCGCCTTCATTTAGAGATTGTATCTCGTGTTGTTGACCCACGTTGTGTAGGATTGCTATGTCTAGATGTGTTGGGAGTTGTCCGTGAAAACAGGTCGGTCCTGTTGGTCCGATCACGTAGGTGTTAGGTCTATTTTCGAGATGGCCGCAAAGTCGTCTCCCGTTGTTATTGGTTGCTCTGTCGAACCATAGGGGAGATCTCGCATTAAGGTCTCCTATAATCACTGTGGGCTCTTCTGTATCGAGGATTAGGCTCAAGTCTTCATCGAATATCAAATCGTTAGGTCTGACATAAGCTGACACTATTTTTAGTGTTTCGTTGTTGGCCTTTAATCTGACTAGCGTGGCTTCCATTGTCACCAGTCCATCTGGTGTTGGTATGTGTTCATGTTCTAAGCCTTTTTTAACTAGTATGGCTGTTCCTCCTGATATCGCTCTATGGTCAGTTCTATAGATATCGTAGCCAGGGAATTTGGTTTTCTTCCTTTCCACTAATTTGGTTTCTTGAAGGGCTACGATATCGAGCTCTAATCTGTTGATCATCTCATCCAAAAGGTTGAGTTTTTTGAAAATTCCACCGGAATTCCAGGATCCTATGCGTAGATCCTCCGTACGGTTCGCTAGCATTGTCGGTGTATTTCTCCGAATGCAGTCATCATTTTAGTTGCACGGTCCATCATGGACATCATCTCCATCATCTTCTTATTTTACTCCGTATGAAACGAAGCAATAAGTGTGGCAGCATCATGCATGGTAGGAGCTGCTTCTTCTGTAGTTGTTTTGGCAGCTTGAGCATAGCTGAAGCCCGTTGTTGTTGTTGCTGGTGTGATCGGTTTGCTCGCCGGTTTTACGGGGGCAGGGATCTTCTTCTTAGGAGCTTTGGAGCATCCTCTGTAATTCGCTGTGTGTGCTTGGTCACAGTTAGCACATTTTGGGGCTGTTTCTTTGCTCTTTTCACAATCATTGCTGAGATGGTTTCCTCCACACTTTACGCATCTGGAGATGCAGTGACAAGCCTTAGAACTGTGGTAGTAGCCCTGGCAGTTGAAACATTGTAGGGTATCTTTTGTCATTTTGAGTTCGTCTTCGAAACGTACTCTCATGAAGCACAAGTTTGTGACTCCACGTATTTTTTGGATATCATCCTCTTTGAGGGTGATCAAGAAGAAAGGCAAGATCTGTTTTCCTTCTTTTTTAGAGTACATGTTGCTTACTCTAGTAACGTCGACATTTTTTTCCCTTAATTCGTTGAGAATTACATCTGTTTTTGTATTTGCAGATAGCCCTTTTAGTATGACCCTCTTCAGTTTTTCGTTGTCGATTGGGTAGGCAATATACTCTACTTTTGGTGTGTACTCTTCGAGTATTTTGACTACTCCTAGGTAGTCTTCCCTTGATTTTGTATTTATTACTATTGTTCTACCAGATCTGGCGAACTTGTTGTCAGAAATAATACCTGCTTTTGCCGCTTTTTGCAGGATTGCTTGGTGTTCTGCGACCGTCTTTAAGATGATCGCAGGAGGTTTCGGTTTTCTTACGTTAACCTCAGCAGGTTTTTGAGGGGTTACGCTGTTTTCTTTTTCTACTTGGGTTTCTTTCGGAGACTCCAAGTTTTTGTGGGCTTTTTGCTCACTTCTTTTTTGTAGATCTTTCGCGGCTTTTGTGAGCGCTTCGTCATTTCTTTCTTGTATTTTTTGCGTTTGTTTTTCAACAACGCTTATTGGTTTTTTTGGTTTTACTGTCTCACTACTGTTTACTGATTTCTCAGTAGCGGTGCCTTTTTTGTTTTTTTCCTTCTTTTGGACTTTTGTCCATCCTGCTTCTGATTTCTCTGGTTCTTTTCCTTCTGTTTTGCGTTCTTTAGGCTTGGCTGCACCCCCAGATGTCGAGGGAGTGGCTTTCACCGTCTTGCATGGGGTTGTTTCTCAGGGCCTGTGAGTTTCCCACAAGGCCTGGTCTCTTTTCTTCTCAACTTCTATTAGCTTTTCGTTCCTTTCGGTCAGGGCCATTATGTGGCCGACCAGTTTCTTGATCTCTAGATCCTTCTCTTGATTCTCCTTCCTTAACTCAGTCATCTGAGTTAGGAGATCCTGGATTTGGGCCTGTGCCTGTTTTTCGCGCTGGCTGCTTTCTTTCTGGAGTTGTCTTATTTGTTCGGTCAATAAGTCGACCGATTTGTAAAGACCGCTTTCGTCTTTATCCTTAGTAGATTTTTTTGGCACTTCTTCTTCGTCGGAGTGTTCCGCTGATGGCCTTTGTCTTTTATGTTTTTTGCCTACCTCCGGCTCGGCATCGTTGCTGGTGGAGATGATGTCCACTCTGGGGTCCTTCATTTCGCTGAAGTCTAATGGGGGCGGGGCTTCTACGCTTGCTGCGTCAGTCTTGGCGTTCAGTTGTTCGTCCGTCTGAACGTTCAGGGCTTCGTCCGACTGGACGTTCAAGGATTCGTCCGACTGGACAGTTGATTCGGTGGCCGGGCTCAGCTCCTCGTCGGGGGTGACCTCCATGGTGGTAGAGACGCTATCGTCTGTATCCACCTCGCTGTGGTTTTCTTCCTCGTTTGGTACGAACGATTCATCATCGGAGGTATCTTCGATTAAATCGGAATCAGGGGATAATTTGGATTGAAAATTATTATAAAGCTTAATCGCTGAAGCGACCGTAGGGGTGAGTGACTCGGGATAGTCACCTTCTTCTTTTTCTTGTGATGTCACCTGCGTGACATCACTTTTTTGGGGGGGAATTTCACTCATCTTGCCGTAAGGCAGTGAACATAAGTGTTCAAAAGAAAATAGGATTTTATTACACAGAAGACTCTGTTTTTTTCGTTCCGCCAAGCCGCTGCCTGACGGTTTTCCTGGGTGTCGTCCCAGCAACCTCACGGTAGTTCACTCCCTGATTTCTCAGGGAGGGATCCTCTTGAAGTTTCTCTCACCTCAGAGGCAGGGGCCGTTTCTGTCCGACTTAGAATACAAATTACTAAGCCTTACAGTGTCATCCCTGTCGACCCACTGAGATGAACCCGAATTTTTCGTAAACACGAAGCTATCAAAAGCCTCCTACGAGGAGCCCATAAAGGCAACCCCTCGAGGTTTAACTTAGTGACAGCCTCGCATCCACTCTTCACTTATTTGAGATACAAGTGCCTGTGTCACGCACGGTGTCTTACACACCGGGAGCTGAGAAGCTCCGTTGGCAACAGGTCAGTCGTCCTCACCTAAGTACACTGCACGTCCTTACCGTCCGACCACTAGAGCCAGACTACTACTGATCACTGATACCAATTGAATGGTTTTATCATAAGAGATTCTTTATATCTGGATAAAATATCTGAAAATTTTAATTAACAAATTAAAAGTTCAGGGCAGGTCAGAATTTATGATAAAGCGTCTATACAGAGAATATGTAAAATAGAGGTTAAAAGTGAGCATAGACAAAACATGTTAAAATATCGAAGAATAATCTTAGTGTATTTCTGTTTCCTTTCGTACAAGTTAAAACACCGAGTCTTTCAACTTCCTTTTATTTGCGTCGCTAGAGTTAATGTAAACCATTTTATAGTTTGTTTATATTTCACAAAATGCGTATTTTGTCGGTATTCTTTAATCGAAGCCTCTTTTAGGATATTTTGCGTTCCCGTTACCGTTGTAAGTGTTTTCTTTATACCAAGATTGTGCGAATTAATTTTTAAAATAATTGCTCACTCTCGCTAAGGCCGGCCGCTGTAAAGGCGTGTTTAGTTTTATTAAAATCCGAATTTATTTTCAAATTCGTAATCTTTTCCTTTTCCTTTTTTTGTTATGGAAGTATAGCATAAAGTGACAGTAGCAGTTAAATGTGTAGTATTGAGCAGTCAATGGTTGCATTTAAGTGAGGTTCCAGAAGGTGAGGAACAAGAATCGTTGTTTTCATCCTCATTTTGTTTCTCCCTGGTTGTCATCCCAGGCTTTTTGGCAGTTTGGAAATGAATTCATTCTTGTTCAGAGATTTCCAAGTCACTTTCAACCCTCAAAAACTTTAGTGCTTTTTTTGGTGAAATCAGGTAATTTTTTTGTGTTAAATTTTAAAGTCAATATAGACATTTTTTTAAAAAATAATAATTTCTTTCATTATTTAAAAAGATAATTTTTATTTGTAATAATTTTTTATTTGCCACAGTTTATAGCCCAGTAACATTTGTAAGTTTTTGTAACATCTCCCTAGTTTATAAAAGGATAATGACATGTAAGTTTTCTTTGTTATTTTGGTATAAATCTCTGTAGCTATTAATATAGTGTTTTTTGTCCCATCTGTATTTTTGTAACTGTTTGTGGTGAGACACAATAAATGTTTAATTTATTTTTCTGAACCATTTTGTCTTTTTATTTTAGAAAAGTCTCCTAACCATTTTTGGATTTCTAATAATTATTTTAATAGTTGCTACAAGTTGTTGTAATCGTTATAATTTGGCACCTCGAAGCGGCGTCCATTTAAAATTGCTAGAGGTCCTCCCTGTTGTTTGTTTTGCTTGTCCATTTGTTCCAGGAGATTCATGTAAGAAAACCCTTTGTTTCATTTTTTGTAGTTGCTTCAATCCAACCTCCTTGCCATTCAACTTATTCACGACCCAGCTCTCCAAGCAAACCCTGAGTGCCGTTCGCACAGTTTCGTTTATTTTGCTTGCCCTATCTCAACCCTCAATAATTTCTGTCCCCAATTTTTAACCCCTTATAGCAATACCCTATGTGGTAGGCAAAATATTACGTTACAAACTATAGCAGGACTTATGTAGTATAATGACAATTTGTAGATTAGAAAATATTACTTTTCTTATTAGCTTAGCCCTTCAGTAGTCGCTAGGAATTTTTGAAAATTAGTAGTCACGCGCGGTCGAAACGACCGTTTGGTCTTTTACTTCTTAGTTTGTGTTAATAAAAGTATTTGGAACCAGTTTAAGTAAAACACGATTTTATTAAGGTTTATTAAGTAGAGTAACATATTACAAAATGATATAAAAAGTAAACTAATGTTAAAAACACTGGACAGAACATTAAAAAAACTATTTTCTACTCCGATAAAAAAAGGAAACTTTTAGTTAATCCGAATAAGTTCAGTTTGGCACTCTTCGCATACTGCACGTGTATGTTCTCTGCATAAAAACTTTTTACATTTACAGCAGGAAACAGTCGTTTTCCGATTCTTTTTACGGTCGCAAAAGTAGCATCTACCATGTACTCCTTCATTCTTTGGAGTGCCTAGTTCTGTGTTAGGAATATTACATATGGCCTTAATACGTAACTTCAGATCTCTATTTGAATTGTCTACTGTTAATCGGACCCGTAGATGTTCATCCATAAGAAAAAATGCTAAATGCTTCAGAAATTTTCTTCTAAGCATTTTATTATCAGCAAGGTTGTTACTTGCATGAATCACTAGCGAATTAATGCCTGTGATATTTAATATGGTGTTAAAAATTACCATGGGCCAACGTCATGTTCGCGAAATATCATAAGAGGAGCATAGCTGATCAACGACGTCAACCCCGCCTTTTGTTTTGTTATAAAACGTCAGAATTTCTGGTTTATTATGTTCAAATGTTTCTCTATCTAGAGCGTCGTCATCATATAGACTTGAAACAAGCAATACAACTTTCTTCTTTTTGGGGATATACGACACTAAGGTACATGCATCGCTAAAGGCGAACATACTTGATTTTAGAGGATGAGATCCGTGAAGTAATTCAGGGGGCAGTTCCCTTTTGTTCTTTATAATGGTCCCCACAACAGTCAATCCAAATTCTTTTTTTAAAACATCTATTAGAGGAATGTTAATGAACCAATTATCTAGAGTATTGTTGCGCCCAGAATTCTTTATTGGCGCACACATTCTTTTTACAACTTCTTTCGGGGAATTGTCTAGAGTAAATGGGCCATCTGGTTGACAACCCACATAAACCTCCATATTTATGGTATAATACATTTCAGCATCACATAAACTAAAAATTTTGAGCCCATACTTTAAGGGTTTGCTTGGAATATATTGTATCCAATGGCAGTTCCCTAAAAATCCAGCATGTTAAATTTTGCGAAGAGTTATATTCCGATTTACACTTTTCTACGAATTTGTCAAAAAATACTCGGATGGCGCCCATCTTATCCAGTCTCCTACGTTCTTCACGATCGACCTTATCATCAAATCTAATGCATCTTAGAAGAAATCGAAATCGGGATAAGGACATATTTCGATACCTTCGCCATTAGTTTGCCAGATATCTTCCGTATTTAGATGATGGGCTTTATATGTTTCTGCCAAATATAAAAGGCCTATAAGAGCGCGAATTTCAGATGGGTTTGTAAGCTTTGCATCCCTCTCCCTAGAGAAATTGCTTGCTATACTTTCAATGTATTTATTAGTGGATTCTACAATTATGTAAATCATGTCCTCATCAATGAAATAACTCCATATTTCATAAATGTCTTTCAACTTTTTCGTAAATCTATTAGGCCCAGTTGATTGTTTTACTAAATAAGGCTTGCTCATACGTACCCTTTTGTTTTTTCTTTGATGCTTTCTCCACACTGTACCATCTTTTCCCCTAAAAACACTTTCTTCTTGTAGATTATTCAGTAAAACTTCTCATATTTCCTCTAAATCCTGTTCTTATTCGCTGGCCGAATCTTCCGACCTCTCATCAATAACTTCCGGATTTACTTCATTCTCGTCATCGTCGTCGTCATATTCTATATCAAGCGGTTCTTCTTCCATGAGGGCTTGAAGTCTCCTTTGTCCCTTCTCATAGTCCATTCTAAAAATAAAGCCAAACAAGTTTGGCTTTATAAACAATAAAAGTTTGCTGTAGCTTAAAATTTAAAAAAATTAATATTTGACTCTTAATAATAGAACAAAGAAAATTATGAAATTTTCGTAATCGTAATTTGCTGCAAAGTAATTTAAAATTTGATGACTAATTACATAGTAAAAGAAACAGAGGTATATTCAAAAGGTTACCAAACAATAAGACAAAAGTATAATAGTATATTATTTAAAAAAGCTAGCGTTTATACATACCTTAAGGTGATAAGAAACACAATAAAACGATTTATAAAAACTTTTTAGCTGACCAGACGCGCGCGGAAATTATGACCTTTGCGCTGTAACTCCTAATCAACAAACCTCCCGCTACTCTGATTTAGTACTGAGGCTCCGTGTATCGAATGAGTAAGCTACTGAAGGCCGTGGTTGTCAAATGTAATTTTTTTCCGAAATATTAGCAATTTTTAATACCTGTGGTCTTTTTGACCATGTAGCGACTAGTTAAGGGATAAAAATAAATACTTACCGGAAGTAATCAAATTAAGAGAACAACAGTTAGTCGTTTTAACAATTATTATGCTTTAAAATATATAATTCACATGATTACCCAAAGACTAAAAGTTAAATAATTTGAAAAACCAAAAAAAAAATAAATTCAAATAAATCAACAAACACGACAAATGAGCTAAGGTCACTGTCAATGAAAATTGTAAACGTCAAAATTACAGTAAAACAAGGTATGGAAGACATGCCATATTGTTGATCCCTGTTTAACTTATTGTGATTGTTATAGACAAGCGGTTTAATTTTGCAATACTAGTTTCTGTGAGTAAAAAAGAGATCTAGTATAAAAAGTAATTCGTGAATAATTTCATGGATGGGAAAAGATAGAGTAGACGTACTTAATGTTTATGTAAGGTAATACATTTTTACATTAAGAAAAATTTTGAATTTTATTATTATTATTTTATCAGTAAAATATTTCCCACTGTAATTTAGAAACAATAGAATTTGTAATATTTTTTTATTTTTGCACCAATAATAATTGTATCTTTCTCTAAATGAATGTGAAATACATTATCAGTAAAAGCAATATGTTTGCTTGTCTAGCATTGCCCTAAAAAATGGGCGCCAATTTGTGAAATAAAGAGTGGTGAAATTATTTCGAGTATTTTTGAGTATTCTATTAACACTATTTCCCTTTTTTACATTTTAAAGCAGCTTTACTCGTCTTTCTTATTTATTTTGTCGTCTATTTTTCTTATATTCTTCGGTTTATTATAAATTATTACTTACTATAATATGTACACATATCTTAAACCTCTTTAAATCCTATACATTCTACTGACAAGATTAATAAAATATTATTGTAAACTACCCTTTTTTAATTTAAAATGAAAAAAAAAATCATTAATTTGGTATTTGGCACAAACCAATTTTTCGCTGTAATACTTTATAAAACGAAAATGAGAAATTGATCTTTTCATCTAGATGGTATTAAATTTTTTGGTCGCAAATATTCACGTTATTCAAATATCAGTCAATTCCAAATATGAGCAAAACTGACATCGAAAAGGCGTATCGATGTACGATAATTCAGAGCACGATACGTCAACAGAAACGCGGAGGGAGGTCTAAAGGTATAAATGATTGTTTTTATTTTACCAAATTTTTGAATGGTGAATTATTATAAAATTGATATATCGCAAGACATGTATAATTCCCTAATTCGTGGGATTATTTTTATTATTAAAAACAAATATAATAAAGAAAACAAATAAAAGCAATGTGTACAGAGTGTAACAAAAAGAGTCGGATAAATTTAAATATATGTTGAAACTAAAAACTGCTTGATTGGGACTTGATGAGGGTTACATATGAGGCGTTCTTTGCAAAAATCCCATTTGTATTTAATTACAACATTAAAGAAAATAAAAAAAAGAGATCAGTAGGCAATACTGTAGACTAGCGCGAAGTTTTATATTATTCCTAGAACACTACCCTTTATTTACACTACCGTAGACACTAACCATTCGTAATATTTACGATGTGTTTTAATTTCCAAAAAAGTAAAACAAAAAATTAAGAAGAAATTTTAATTAATTTTTTAGGAGAATAAAAAAACATTTATATGTTTAAAATATGCAAAAAAAAATTCAAAATTTATTTATATACGTCACAGGTAACGCAACAACGAGCACGGTGTTCTGCGCAAAATGCTCATTTGTAGTATTTGCAATGAAGTGGCGTCATTCTTCTTTTTTTGGAGGGACAGATGTAGCATGTAGTACGTTTGTTAGAAGGTTGATTGAGGTCCGAAATTTCCTAAGGAATTTGAATTAAATCGTTAATCAGAAGTTTCACGGAGCGTTGCAAAGTCGGCATCGCAAAACGCTTTTCAAGCCATATTGTGAGCTTCGTAGCAAAGAAAGTGTGTATATTAAAAAAAAATTAAGTTTATTGTTGACTTTCTAATGATATTGTATATAATATATAGAAATGTAGCCATAAGCTCCCTTACTATTAAGAATCAGCAGATTCCGATATCCGACGTTATAAATAGGAAGAAATCAATATTTTTATTATTATTGTAATTATGTTTCAATAGTCAAGTTTAAAATCATTAAATGTAGTAGTTTGTAGAATTTCTCAAAAATTGTAACTTTTTATTTTCGAAATAAAGATTTTTTTTTGGGAATATCGACGTTGAAGAAATATTTCTGGCGCTGCGAACAGGATATTTCATACAGAAACATAGTCGTTTCCTGGTCTACATTAGTTTAATGAAATCCTGAAGAACCTGGTAAAAGAGAAAAATGTATTGGAAATCAAACACGATCATCCTTGCGTAAGTTTTTCCTTTCTTTACCATTGTTTATGAGCATTTATTATTTTAATTGAATTCTTAAACATTTACATTGAATTTATTATTTATTGTTTATTGAATTTATATTATTTATAACATTTTAACATTTTACTTCAACGAATTTTTATATATACTTGCATTTATATTTTTGCATATATTTTATGAGTACATTGAATGATATTTCCCAAAATAGTATCGAAAATTTAAGTTTACTATTCGACAATTTAAATTTAAAAATAAAAAGAAATCTACAAACCTCTAAATCTAAGCCTGCATCTAAATTACGTTCCAAAATGCCGATGACCAATAGCGATATTGCTAGCCTTTGCTCAACTCTGCCTGAATTCTCTTCTGGAGACAACCTCTCCACCTTTATCAAAGCAGTAGATAATTTAATAGTTTTCTTAGGCACCCAAGATTTAAATCCGTCCCAAGAATTTATCTTAAATTCCCAAATCGTATCTCGAATTAAAGGAGAACCTAGAAATTTCTTAAACTATTCTAATAAAACCAATTGGACAGAAATTCGTCCAGTGTTATTAACTAAATACGGAGACAGACGTTCCGAAGACATATTAGTAACACAACTATCCACTACCGTCCAAAAACATAGTGAATCCTACGACAATTATCATCAGAGAATAACTACAAATCTGAACGATTTACTCCAACACATCACCCTAAACGATAATCCCGCGACAGTCACTTTTAAAACTCCATACTTCAAAAACATTGCCCTCAAAACTTTCTGTACCGGAATCAACGAGCCTTATTGCGAATACTTATCGCATTTTGAATTAAATTCCCTAGAAGAAGCCCTTCAAAAGTGTATTGCCTACGATAACCACAAAAATCAACAACAATACATGAACTTCCTTAAGAGCCAACATACATCAGTTGAGAACCCTATCACTGGAATAGAGATTTCACCTGAACCAATTAATTTATCCTCAAACCAAATTATTTTTAAACCAGAGTCAAATAATTTTGAAATTAAATACAAAAGAATTTTTAACAAACACCGTTACACTGTCACTTTGACAAATAATTGGAAAACAGAAATAGCAAATACCTTCCAAAATATCCTTAGACCAAATCAAAAATTTGCAATAACAATCCCTCACGAATTTAGACCTTTTATCTGTAACTATTTTAAAGAAAAAATAAATTCCACAGTCAAAGCAATATTTTGCAATATACTACTTCAGGACATAGAAGAAGAAAACCAACAAATAGAATGCATAAAGAAATATCACGTAGAAAATCACAACGGAATAATTGAAACCTACAAACATTTAAAACAAAAATTTTATTGGCCCTCAATGCAGACAACTATTTCTAATTTTATCAATAAATGCGAAATTTGCATAAAAAATGAATACGAACGACGCCCTTATAAACTTCCCCAATTAGGACCGTTGTTAGGTCAAAAACCTTTTGATATATTACATATCGATCTATTCCACTGCAATAAAAACCTGTATCTCACAATAATAGATTCTTTTTCCAAATACGGTCAATGCTATAAGCTCACCGACAAAACTTCCATTTCCATACTAAATAAATTAAGACACTACTTTTCGCACCACAATTATCCAAAAAAGATTGTATGCGACAGCGGCACCGAATTTAATTCCGCAGTCATTAAAGAATTCCTAAATATCCACAAAATCGAAATACATTTTACAACAGTAAACAATTCTTCCTCAAACTCTCCTGTAGAGCGCTTTCATTCAACTCTTATTGAAAAACTTAGGACCTTACAAGCCCAAAATCCAAATGATTCGTTAGATGACATTCTAACACACGCCATTCTTATTTACAACCAATCAATCCACAGTTCCACAGATTATTCCCCGTTCTCAATTCTGTACGGACCCTGTGCAGAAAAAATACATTTCGACTTTGATCTTCCGATATACGAAACATATAATCAAAGACATAAAGAAGAACTCCAACCCTTTATTGCAGAACTATATAATAAACAAAAACAAAAAAGACAACAACTCTTAGATAGACAAAACGAAAATGCCGAAGATATTCCGGAAATAGACCTTACAAAATCCCTATATGTTTCTAAGAAAAAACATAAGTCCAAATTACAAGCCCCTTTCTCCACTATTCATCCAGAAACGCAAGACAAAACAAAAATAATCGGTAAAACAGATAAACAAAATTTAACAAGCACTCACCTTAAATATGTAAAACGAATACGAAAACATGTAGATAAACCTACTCAAGACCCAAATTTTTCACAGGACAATCCTCGCCCTGGTCCATCCACTCAATATTCAGGAGATTCCGAATAATGGTTACTATGCTAAAGAGATAGGCAAATCAAGAGAAATCTCCCACTATCACAGACATTTTCTTCACATTCTACTAGACAAATTATCCGACAGTATTGACGCTAGTCCGACAAGCTATTTCAAAGATCACTTCAAAAATGCACCTCTCTCGCTACTGTACTCCCAATACACCCACATACAAGAACAAACAAAAGACGATCCACACAAGATTACGCGAAAACAGAAACGCGGACTTTTTAATTTTCTATACAGCGTTCCACGTTAAGAAAATATCATTAGGCTTATGGAGATCAGTGTTGCCAAAACTCTCGGGCATGCGGTTTACTAGATTGTGGATATATTTTTCGAATTTCCATTTTCAATTAACATTTAACTGTAAAGTCAGAATAACAACTGAAGAACCACAAAACCTTATTATCATTATGTAGTCTCAGAGAACGACATAAAATCGCTGACATACGTACACCGTATTATTTTAAGTTGCAATTAGTAATTAGATATATGCATTCCAAGCGGTCCGTTTATTTGCTTTTAAATCTTTAATAGCCGGCAAAGTGCATGATTTAACTAAGCAATATTTTGTACCGATTTCTATGTTCATGGTATATGATATTCTTACCGAAAAACAAATAAACTATTGTTACTATAATTAAAATAAGATAAAATAAAATTATCTTTTGTAAATACTATTTATTTAATTAAAATCATTTTCCCTAATTTTCATCTCTTGTTTCGAATGGGCACTTTTGGTCAATTACGTTAAAAAACGTTAATTTAATTCATGTCTGTGAAAACGAAAATACAAATTATACAACCCTAAATCGCGCTTGTGTTCATCGTGGCATCGCTGCGCTTCTATCGTCCATAAGAAATACATGGTCCTATCTCCGCAATGTTATTTTCTTAACGTGAAACGCTCTTTAGGTACAGCCATCAAATACGTGACTGGAAATCCAGACGACTCTGACTTGTTAAAATCACACATAATCTCTTTAGAAAATAAACAAAACGAAATCATAAAAAAATTTAATAACCAAATATCTTATGGAAACTCTTTTAACACGAGATTCGATAAACTTTTAGAAAAACTAAATTCTGATAATTCAATTCTCATATCTGCACTCAACAAATTATCAGCTGATTTTGACAGCTATATCATTCTACACAATGAGATAATAATAATAATAATCTCCAAAATATAAACGAATTTCTAATGAAACTTATAAGAACCATTACTTTATCTGAACTTAATATCTCTAATATAGAATTATTCACTTTAAAGGAAATAATAGACCTTAAAGAGAACCTTCTCAAAATTTATCCCAGAAATTCAATTCCCAATAGTAATGAACACCCTTACGAACTTATAGAGTCAACAAAAACTTTAGTTTGTGTAACTTCAAATACAATGCTCATAATAATTAAAATCCCTATACTCCATGAAACTCCTTACACTACCTATAAAATCTATCCCATTCTAAACAAAGATCATGTTATGATTCTGCCACCTGCAAGCTACTATACAAATAATAAATGGTTCAACACTTGTATAGGACAAGGCGATAACATAGTTTGTTCCAACTATGTACAATCCAAATGTAACATACCCAATGTAGATAATTGCACAAAAACATTAATCACAGAGAACTTTTTCCAAGAAACCAGCAAAGTCATATTGCTAGGAATAGTTCACCCAATGAGAATCCAGCAGATAGAAATTAATTCAACCAGCCTCTTGACGACAGATGTACCAATAATGATTGAAGGTATCCAATTTAATAAAAAGTCGTCTTAAGACATTTCCATTCCAAAAATTGTTCCAATAAAATTAATACCAAACCATGAGATGAAAATCGAAAAATTAACAATCCCAGAGACACATGGCCAAATTCAACCAATAGATACCATAGAAGTACTACCCCGATTATCCATAGGACTGAGCACCACTTCTGTTATAATATTTTTAACTATTTTAGCTTTCCTAATAATCTTCCTAATTAGGAAAAGAAAACGAATTTCCAAAATCCTATTTGGAGAAAAATTGCATCCTGCCCAGATCCAGATACTAGACGAGCTGATAGCTGAAGTAACCAAAACTTCGAGGACGAAGTCCCAACCAATGGAGGGAGGAGAAATGTAGCCATAAGCTCCCTTACTATTAAGAATCAGCAGATTCCGATATCCGACGTTATAAATAGGAAGAAATCAATATTTTTATTATTATTGTAATTATGTTTCAATAGTCAAGTTTAAAATCATTAAATGTAGTAGTTTGTAGAATTTCTCAAAAATTGTAACTTTTTATTTTCGAAATAAAGATTTTTTTTGGGAATATCGACGTTGAAGAAACATTTCTATATACTATGTACTATTAATGTCACAAAAAAAGTTGATTTTTGTTGACCAGTGTTATTAAAAAAATATTAATAAATTAGCATAGGGACAGTTACAAGAAATGATGCGGATAAACGACTTACCGCCATGTTGATCTGCTTAACTCAAAGACTGGTACACAAGAGAAGTAATACATTGCGATACTTGTATGAGAGCTTAAATTATTTCTGAAGAGGGAATTTTTTTTGGTTTACGCGAGATTAGCCCTAATTATACTTTAGGACCCATTCAGGTAAAAGGGACTTTCTTGTCGTATTTTTTAAACTAGACTTTAGGGTTTAGAAAGTGAGGAAATTATATCTGTTCTTAAAAGTGAAGGATTAGTAAATACACAAAACACCCAAGTTATTGACTTGTTTCTAAGAAGAAAAGGGATCGTAGGAGAATCATGAATTGTCCTCGATATGCTAATTAAAAAGCGTAATCTAACTCTTCTAAGGATTTGTTAACCATAAGCGTAGCTAAAAAAAAATTCGTTGGAAAAATATTGGAAAAATTATAGGATGATTAAACAAACATGATTTAATCTGTAGAAGGCAGTCATTAAAAACCTGGAGGCTTGTAAGATAAGTTCTATAGACGAATTATGTTCATTTCATGGCCTGATTGAGTTACAAGTTTTGGATTTCCCAGCAGAATAGAAAACAATCAGTGATGTGTTTATCACAATAAAAATAAATGAAAATTAGAGTTCTGTGGTATGTTTGTGATCAATTATGGAAATTATGGTTACCTTTAGTACCTTCATTTGATTTAAGTGAAATATAGTTAAAATAACTATGATAATCGCCAACATCTAAACTTAATGTGCATCACAAGAAGAAAACATGCATGTAATGAACAAACGCATGTCAAAGTTTTTTAAAAGCCCTTTTTTAAAAGATTTTTTAAGTCGTATTGTAGAAAAATTTACCTGAAGAATTTAAGGAAGTTAACAATCTAGAATAATATCTGTAGCAACATGTGTTTAATGAGCGTCTGTGGCGACTACAGAATGTTGTAAGTATGATTTCATAAATTCTAGCTTTTTAATAAATAACTAGAATTTTTTTTATTTTGTGTTTAACTCCTGTTGCTACAACAAAATGTTAAAGAGTTCACAATGCCATGTGTGGTCAGTGATTAAACGGTGTTAAAACTTGGACTTTAAAAGCCAAAGCAAGTAACCGTCTAGAGGTATTTGAGATGTGAACACGCAGAAAAATGCTTTGCATCTCAAAGTTACAACTTGTATATAACACAGATTATCTACAACGAGCTAAGAGTAAGAGAGAGAGAAGAAAATTGCCACTTACCACAGCAGATGTCTATGGGTAATATTGAAGGCTGACGCGTAAGTGGAAGAAAACTGGAGTCATAGATTGGAAAAATTGTGGAATGGACAGAAATAAGAAGTGTTAAATGGATTTTCCATATGGCACAACATAAAATAAGTCTTGCTATAGTGATTTCCAACGTTCGGGAGACCAGACAAGGTACTTGAGAGAAGAAGAAATATGCAATAAAAATAACCGAACGAACTACCGTTAGATTAAAATGTATGAGAGTTAGTTGTGTCTAGTATTAATGTGTAAATTAATTTTTAAAATAGGCTGGTATAAATTAAAAAAATTGGTCTTTTTATAATGAAAGAACATACAAAGACTAATTAAGTATGACAGAAAAAACTGAACTAACATAAACACAGACACCTACGAGTATATTTATCAATTTTTATAAATTTAAAACATTGTTTCCTTTAATTAAATTTTAATTAAGGAGGTAACAATGAAAATTCATATTCACGTCCGTTAGGTGTAAACAAAATAACCATCAATTACCTGCCACATTTTTCTTGTTTTCAGCACTTTAAACGACACAATATGATCATCAATAACTCACAAAACCATTAACGTTCAGACAAATATTGCTGTCGAGACACAAAAGATACACACGACCTATATTTTTTTCAAAAACTGCAGCAATTGTAATTTCGAGAAATAGCACTTTATCTCTTTTTGCGAGTATACAGTGCATCAGCATTACCAATTCACGTCGTTGTAAAATTGCTATTGCATTAGTTTGATCGCTTTCCTAGAAACAATTTTCTAAAATATCGGTGTATTCTGAAAAGCAATATGCTTCTTTATAATGATGTTTATGTAAAATAAATTTGACTTTTATCTTAATATTTATGTAAAGAGATTTTCGATTTCCCAATAAAGTTTTGGATTCAAACGTTAATAAATATTTTAACTAATTTATTTCTTTGAGCATGTATTTTCTTCATAAATTCTGTGAACAGAGGCAATTTTTGATACATATAAAATTGTCAAATATTGACATTGATAATGACGTCACTAAATTCGTAAACAGCATCCACTTTACCGTTGATGCTCACATCGGGAAATCAGTCATTTCAGCTCAATGAAAAAGTGCCCCATTGTGGAACTGCTCCTGCGAGAACGCTGTGCAACAGCAAAAATCTGCTCTAGAAATTTATAGCAGAAACAAATGTGAGAGAACCTTATTGAAATAAAAAGATCAAGACCCTGCGTTTTTAACTTGGTTAGGCTTTGCGCCTCTTCAAGTGTGGTATTATTATTGGTTAAACGTGAATCTTATTGAGGATGACATCTCGAGGACAGAGAATTAGCTTCTACCGCAAAAAAGCTGATTTAGTCCAACGACTAAAGAACGCATTGTAAGAAGAGGGTTTGGGTCCGGAAACTTATAGAGAACAAAGTTTCTGGCGATATTTCGAAAGTTTCCGGCGATATCGCTTCTTTAGAAAACCAAGTTTCTAACGACATTTCTTCTCTGGAAAGAAAAGTTTCTGCTAACATCTCTAAAGCCACTTCTGAGATGTCTGCCCCAGACGATAGAATATCTTCGCTAAAAAACCAAGTTACTGCCGATATGTTGGCCTTCGAAGAAAAGATGAAAGAGATGGACAGGAAAATGGAGAGAACATGGACAGCAGAGACAGGAAACAAACCAATTACAGTAGAGACAAACAAAGACGAGACGAAATGTAAGTTGGAAACACGGCCGAAATTTGAAGGAAGTGGAGGTTCTGTTCATGTTAAAGTCCCAACTTTCGACGGAAAATCATCATGAAATAACTACATGAAACAGTTAGAATCAGCTGCAAGAGCGAATGGATGGTCTGAAAAAGAAAAGGCTGTAAACCTGACTATCGCTCTTCGAGGAGTTGCCTTAGATGTGCTTCAGACCATAGCCGTAGAGGAGACTGATGATTTCGAACAACTAAAGACGAGGTTAAATATCTACAAATCGAGAAAATTACCATCAGGAAAACTAGAACGGGTCAGCCTTAGGGGACAGCTTCGACCCGGAACTTTTCCAAAGACCCTCTCATACTAATAGCTTCTTTGAAATGTCGTAAAGATAGTGTATATGTCGATGGAGAAATAAATGGTAAAAGACATACGTTGTTGGTGGATACCGGAGTGACCAGAACCATTATACGCCCGACAGTTATAAACAGCCGTAAGAAACTGTAACCAACGAGGTTGCGACTTCGGACCGCTACAGGTGAAAATGCCAACATTCATGGAGAAATCCAGATACAATTGAGAATTGGTGCAGAAAAGTTTGTCCATACTGTTATAGTTGCTGACATCAAAGAGGATGTTACATTAGGAATAGACGTAATGAATATGCATGGATTCCAATGGGATTTTAAGAATAAGGTAATCAAGAATGGGAGAAGTGCTATCTCGGATTGAAGGAGGACAGTAACGAGTTCTTGGATATTTTAGTAAAGTTCTTTCAAACCTGAGCGGAATTATTGTGTCACGAGAAGATAACTTCTAGCAGTAGTGAAATCTGTAGAGCACTTCTATCAATACCTCTATGGAAGGAAGTTTTTAATCCGAACCGACCATGCCGCCTTTAAGTGGTTTTAACGATTTCAAAATTGACCGGGCCGGAGTTAGCCACAGAAACGCTAATTCTCTTTCCAGAAGACCATGTCCAGCAGAGTGTTTCCACTGCAACAAAACGGAATCCAAGGAAGCAACAGTGCTAAGAACAACGATGGTCAACGTGGATTGGACGCCTTTCAAGATAAGAGAAGAACAAGAGAGAGATCCAGTTATACAAAAAATTCGAAAATAGAAAGAGGAAAACCGTCGACCATCTTGTCAAGAAATATCAAACCTATGCTCAGTAGTTAAGACGTATTGGGCCCAGTGGGACTCATTTATCATGAAAGATAGCTTGCTCAAACAAGTACTGGAAAATGATGACGGTTCACAGAAGAGAAGACAGTTGGTGATTCCAAAGAGCAGAATAGCCGAAATACTTCATCAGTTACACGACAGTCCATCAGGAGAGCTCCTATGTGACAATATAATCTTGAAAGCCCGTTTGAAAGAATAACTTTGGACATCGCTGGGCTATTTCCAGAAAATGAAAATGGAGGCAAGTACATGTTGGTAGTAATGGATTACTTCACGTGGGTTGAGATTTACGCACTTTCAGACCAGAAGGCCACCACCGTTGCAAATAAGTTAATCCAAGAATATATCAGCTGATTTGGAGTGCCTTTGGAGATGCATAGTGATCAAGGAAGGAACTCCGAAAGCGATCTATTCCAAGGAATATGTAATAGAGTGATAGAGTGACATGAGGGAAACAAGAACTACAGCGTATCATCCGCAAGCGGATGGTATCGTAGAACGAATGAATAGGACAGTTGGCAAGTATTTGACAAAGATGGTGTCCTAGAGAGACTGGGACCAATATCTTCCGTTCTTCACAATGGCGTACAGATCTGCTGTTAACAAATCAACAGGCCAGACACCAACCAGAGTCCTATTCGGACGCGAGATGCGATTACCTTGTGATCTAGAGTTTGGGTATCGACCTGGAGAGGATGTAGCAGGTGAAGATTATGTGATCGAATTACGAAGGAGAATGACAAAGTCTGGATCCATAATCCCAAAAAGCGAAAAGGTTGTTCCCCCAAATTGCAGCATTTTTGGGAAGGTCCATACCCCATTATGGAGAAGATCAACGATTTCATCTACCGAATAAGCAAGATTCCGAGGGGAAAGCCGATGATAGTACACCATAACCGGCTGGTGTCTTTCGAAGCTGACCACGACGTAGATGAAGAAGTGGAAGTAAACCAAGTCCAAGATGTGTCTGAACTCACGTTTGAGAAATTCATGGGAGCCTATGGAGGTACCGGTAAGGCAAGACATGGTGTTACCACTAAAGAAAAGCAATATCTACTCGCGCTTCCCGATGAATACTCGCTGGCCCATACCATCCCGGCCAGTATCAAAGACGCACCAGGGTTGTCATCCGTCTTTCGAAGGAAGTTCGGTCGAGTTGCAGAAGTTCAATGCCAAATGCCAGCTCCCGGGAAAGCCTTGAAACTCCAAGATGCATCACGTTATCTTTTCTACCTGGTAACAAAAGACACTGCCCGTGACCAACCTACCTACCGAAATGTATGGAAAACCTTACTTCAATTGGGAAAGCATGTACTAGAGTCCGACGTGCAAAAGTTAGCTATGCCAAAGTTAGAGTGCCGCCAATTATATTGAAGGGTTATCCGAAGTATGGTGGAGAAGATCTTTAAAGACACCGATGTCCAGGTGTTAGTCTGTTGCAATTCACATAGTTACTGGTGCAGAGAGAAAACCGTCCCTTGTTATTTTTATACAACGCGAAGTTGTAAAAGAGTTGCCGATACCAGCATAGTTCCAGTCCCAGTCTCGACAAGGTTCCAGGAGGAACCATCTTTTAAGAGGGGGGCAATGTAACGATAAAATTATGATTCATATTTAACTGTAAACATCTTTTTCTAACAAGTATTTTTAGCAGGTAATATTCAAACGGATCCCCTCTTATATCTGCGATTGGAACTTTTCAGAAAAAAGGAACAAATAAATCCGTTGGCGACCGAAGATCAAAGAAGCTTCGAGACAATTCAGGTCAACATCCATGGGCTTCGAGAGAGTCCAGGCTAACGTTTTTTTTTATATATATATACAGCGGAATTTTAAGTGTTAAAAGCAGTCTGAAAAATAATATCTCGCCGAGTTTCGAATTGTAACGAATATTGTAATAAATTTAAAAAAGTTATATAATTATTAGTGTGAAATAAATTAGTGATATTGTACAAACACAGACTTTAAATAAACTGTGTTAGAATGTTAGAATGAAAAAAAGTGTTAGAATATTTTATAATAAATAAAGTTAACAAATTAGACTAATAAACTCAGTTCAATATTATGGATGTGTATGTTTATAGGTTATTGGTATGTTATTGTAGTTATTGGTAGTATGTTGTTGGCTTTATCTCTGGGTGTTTATATGTTCATGATTGTAAGCTTGATGGAGGTAAAGTGTATGTGAATAAATCATAAGTATATATTTGGATGATGTGTGTAAGTAAATGATGAGTGTGTATCGGAGTGCATGTGAGTGTTGTGTTATGTGTTTATGTGCGGAATTGGGTGAAGGTTTGGTTTATTGAGTTATTATAACAGGAGGTTGATATGGCGTACCCATATAGTGTGTTGGACATTTGGTTGAGATAACCGATAGTGTCACTTCTTTTTTCACGGAAGACATTAAAAAGGATCATGAAAGTGAAATGAATTAAGGATTTCATGTCCGAGGAAAGGTCATAAAGGGATTTGTTTAGGTGAGTATACAAGTTGGGTTTATTTGACATTTTTGGGTTGTGTTCTGCGCTGTGGGTATCTTAATAAGAATGTGGGATGGCCTTCATTACAATTGGGACAATTTGGATCAGATATCTTGGGGCATGCATTAAACCTGTGTTGTTGTCCACAGAATGGACAAATAAATACTTTTTCTGGGAATTCGTTTCGTGGGTGTCCGCTTTTGCATCATTTCGAACAGTATTTCAGTCAAACCGGAACGGAATTGTTAGATTTTGGAACCTCACAATTTAGCCTTTCTCCCTCGATCTTGATGCCGTTCGAAAGTACATAGGCGAATTTAAATTCTGAGTTAGTGAAAACTCTGATATAAGAGGTAGGTTGGTTTGTGGAGCGGGCAATTATGCGAAATATTGATTTGGGGATCGTTTGAAACCGGTTGCGAATTAAAGGGTTTCCTGGTGGTCATGGTGGTCTAGAGGTACGATAGTTCTCATGGAAGCTGCCTTTTGGGATGGGAAGACTTTAATTGAGTCTAATTGAGGGATTAGGTTGTAGTCTTTGATGAGTCAGAAGCAAGGTCTCTGCTGACAGATATTTGGAGGATGTCTTCGATTCCGTAATTTAGGATCATGTGTGGTTGTTGTATCTTTTGTGTGTTTGCTGTTTAAGTTTGAGAAAGTGTTGTATATTGAGGTGTGGCGCGTGTGTATGTGGGTGTGTGTATGGGTGATGGTGTTGGTTGGGTGTGTGTTGGTGAGACGTTTGTAGGGTTGTGTAGGTGTAGGGATGGTGGGGTGGAGGATCGTAGTAAAGTGTATCTGATTTGGATGTGGAAGGGATAGGGTTGTGTTGCTCTGTATGTGTGTTTCTTTGTGTTTTCTTTGGTGTGGTGAGTATTCTTGGTGTTGTGTTGTTTTGTGTCTGTGTATTCTGTGGGTTTTTGCTTGTATACGGTTATGTGACTATGATCTGTGATGGCTTGAAAATCCTCTTTCCCTTCTCTTTTGTTGGGAATAGCACCTGTTGTGTAGTTTGTGGCCTGGTTTTTGGATTATTCCATTTTCAGGTTGAAAGAGATATCTCCGAGGAAATTGTGGTTATTGAGGACTCTAAAAAATTTTTTATGGCTAGAAAACATTTTCGAAATTAGCGTGATGTAGTACTTTTGTGTCTATTGTGTCTGTTTTAAGGTGGTATGTGTTGGTGTAGGTGGAGGTATGGGTGAAGGTGATGGTGACGATATGGCTTTGTTTTCGGGTATTTTGATTTTAAAGTATTCGTGTATTATTTTTTGGATGAGTTCGGATGTGACCAGTGATTTTTTCTGTTTTTTTTTGTGTATGTTATGGACTATTGGTGTGATGTATTTGCTGACCACCTCAGGACTTTGGAGGCAGACTTCTGTCAGAGCCTGCCTCTAATCATACTGTGTCCTTAGTTCGTGTCCATCTACAGTGGTAAACACTTGTGATGTTTGTGATGTTGTTGAATGTGTTTCTATTTCTGTGTTCCATTCTGTGTCTGGTGAATTTGGTGGTTTTGGTGGTTCTTTCTGTTTTCGTGCTCTTGATCGTGGCATGTTGGTGTGGTGTATGTACGAGTGTATTTATGTAAAAAAACATGTCAGGTCAGAAGTGCCCCAGCTTATACTTTATACCTATTTACTAGGATTATACGCAAAAAGTTTAATATTTTAAAAATTTAATAACTGACTGTAGATGACAATTGATCGGATCCCCCGTAGCATGCGACGGGCAGAGTCACTAGTCTTATATAATCTTATAACATACACTGTAATGTATGTTTATATATAATATCTGAACACGCTGAGAGACCAATTAAGGAGTAACTAGATCAGAACAAAATGGAGTGTACAAAATACTGTCGATATTAAACAGAAAAAAAAAGAATGGAACAATCACATCAGCAAAATGGCGGACACAAGAGTTAGTAAAATCGCAATTAAAAAATTATCAAGTAATAGAAAAAATGAGAGATGAAGTAACAATCTTATTTAAAGGCAATAATCTGCCAATTAACATGAAAAATTGTTTGTGTAAAGAAATAAAGTCTTTTTTACTTTGGTACTGTGTGCTTGGTCTTGTGGAGCTCTAAGTATATTTAAATAAGAGAAATATTTTACTCCCTCTCTGAATTTTTATTGATTAGTGTCTCTAATTTTTTTCAACAGGGAACTCTGACGACTATTTCTATGTCACCACTTTAGAGAAACTGATGTCTGATTATTGGGCTTTATACACCGATCGTGATAAGTACAGGACAATGTTGAGTATATGGGAAATCTGAAAGAATACTTTCCTCAGCTGTTAGTGATCTATAATTTACCATAGCAATTTACAAAGCATAGATCTGGGTTGTGATATTTTCTCCGTGTAGCTGACTTAAATGTTCCTGCATCTTTGGCATTAAAAGTTTAAAATATTTGATTTAGTTAATATATGCCCAACTCATAAACTTATTAAGTTATTTAAGTTATTTTATATTGCGGTAAATGCTTAGAACTTTAATTTTTATTAAGAAGTTTGACGTCGACAAAAAGAGGTGGTAAGGGTAGTATTGCGTTTACGTTTATTAAGTTAAGGGGGTTCAAGCCAGGTCAACATTAAGCCTACATAAGGATGCGAAAACCTTTTATACCTATCACAGTAAACCATATTTTGGTCAAGAACCAGAAGGAACGTTTAAAGTAAGCTGTAAGCCAAAAGATATAGTAATGAGTTTATGTGCATTTATTTTGAAAAAATCTAATTTTTAAATTTCACTATAAACTACCATTAACTCAGGAGTCACATTATTTAAAGCAGAAAAATGTGATATTGATATATATATTACACAATAATAATGACAATATTGTCACAATTCCTACAAATGAACAGAAACCAGAAAGAGTTCAATTTTACAATGAAACTAAATGCGGTGTATACAGCTGACCAAATGTATTTCCAGGATCTATTCACGCTGGTGACTAAGATATTTTTTTATATTTTAGACACTTTTGGTATCAATGACTTCGTCATTTACAGTTACAATAAAATCCCATCGAAACGAAATATGAGAGTATCAGGATACCTATACCCCGTTGGCTTGAGTAATGAGTATGGTTCAAGAACAAATTCAAAAAAATGTTCCACTTAACTATCATTCCTTAAACCATTCAAAAGAATGATGAATATTTCAAGGCCTAGTTCTGAAAAATTGTCACCAACGAAAGAGCATCAATTCTTATCTCAGAAAACTAAAACAATAGTAATCAGCAAATAACCAACCAGATCTAAAATAGAAATTGATGGAATCAGTATTGAACAAGTAATGGAAATAAAATACGTTGGAATGACGATGTCCAACTATGAAGACCTGAACAGAGAAGAGAGAGATCAAGTACAAAAAGCAAATAGACTAGCAGGATGCCTTAATAACACTATATCACGAAACAAACACATTAAAACTGAGATGAAGTCAAGAACTTGTAAAGCCATCGTAAGACCAATAACAACATATGCCTCAAAAATAACACCCGACACAGCCACAATACAAAGGCTACTGGAAACGGCAGAGATGAGAGTACTAAGAAGAATTACAGGAAATATGCTAAGAGATCGAAAGAGAAGTGACGACATTAGAAGAAAATGTAACGTACAGTATATAAATGATAGACACACAATAGAAAAAAGGAATGAAATAACCACATAAGCAAATTGAGGGAGACCCGTGTCGTCCAAATAACAAGAGATAAATCACCAATCGGCAGAAGAAGTATCGGACGACTGTGCAAAAGATGGAGGGACAACCTTCCATATAGGTATTAATCCGCCAATAAATAAGCAGAATTGCTTATAAAGAAAAAGTACCGATTCGCTGTTTGTCCTCGCTCTAAAGATGTAAAAACAATTAGTCACAGCAATTCTTGCAAACAAACTATATGGCAGAAACATATGAAGTTTATTTGCACTTTGTATGAAAAATTAGTTTTATTATTTTAATTGGTTAAAACGTTTTTATTTTGTGATCTTTAAAGAGTTAATTTAAAAAATTAGTATCAACTTTTTAAACTATTTGAGTTTCTTGTAGAATCACCAAATTTTTCTTAAAAGCTAACGTCGTTGTAACGGTAAATAGTTAAATTTTAATTTTTCATTATATTTTATTATTTTTATTGTTTTTTATGTAATAATTTTAATTAGTAACACAACTTAATACAATATTTTCGAATTTACAGTATTTCTTCTTCTTCAAGTGCCATCTCCGCGGCGGAGGTCGGCAATCATCATAGCTATCGGACTTTTGAGACGGCTGCTCTGAGAAGTTCATTTGATGTACATCCGTACCACTCTCTCAGGTTGCGCAGCCATGACATTCTACGCCTCCCTATGCTTCTCTTTCCTTGGATCTTTCCCTGCATAATCAGTTGGAGCAAGGTGTATTTCTCTCCACGTGTAATATGTCCGACAGTATTTAATTACACTCAAAGCAACCATTGCTTCGAAGACGCAATGTCAATGACGCAATGTCAAGACGTCAATGCTCGCGAAGTAAAAAGCCCTGAGAGTAACCAAGAGTTAATTTTCTAATATACGAGATTTGTCGTATAAAAGTAAAAAGTCCTCTAATTGTGACGTAATATTATAAGATAACCGCTACGTAACTTTTTTTCCCGGTTTTTAGTGGCAGTTAAATATTTAGAATTCTGAATAATTTAACTGTCGTAAATTGTTAAAGCTTGTATTCATAATTTTCTATAAATTTTTGTTTTTTTTTCCTAAGTTTGTTTTAAAAAAAGTTTTAAGGAAGACTGGCAACGAAACTATAATATAAAATGTTAAGAATAGGTTATTGAACTGATTTTTTGTGTGTCTAATCTGGAGGGATGCCGGTTTTCAACATCCCTTCACGTAGAGTCTTTGCTAACAGTGTCTCTTTCAGCGGTTTGTACTTGCTGTAAGTCCAATTGTTCCGCTAGCCTTCGAATACTCAGTAATAGAAACTTAAATGGACTCTTAAATGTATTTAGTCTGGCCTGTTGAATAGATTGATATAGTGAAATAAAACAATAACTTGTTTAGCTAGAACTGTAATTGAAAAAGGGCAAGAAATAGAAACTTATAAACTGTGAGTGAATAACTAATCGTAAGGAACCTAATTAGAAAATTACAGTTTACGAACGAAAACACCATAACACTTCACATTAAGGGTTCCCGATATATTGCGTAACTTGCGATTGCGAACGTGGAGAAAAACTCTCCGAAACTTGAAAAGTAGGTCTAAACCCTACAACTATTGCTAATTCACTGGCTTCCCCTAGCCACTCCGAAATACTTGTCTATGCATTTTGAAGGATCTACCGGTTTAAGGTCAATATGGGCGGAGATTAACATTCTAAGAAATAAGTCAATGCAGACAAGGGATTTATTTAGGTAACCGAAGCAGCGGAAATATTTTTATTTGTTTTGAAATAGAATTATTTGGTTGGAGATTATTGTTCTCCAACATAATCTATGGGAGATTACTATTAGCATTACTTAAATCAACCATATCAATTGTAATAATAATTATAGAATTATTTATAGACTTCTGTAAATAACATTTAAATTTGTTCTTGATTCTTTAAAGTAAATTCAACTTGAAGCTACAGAAGGTGTAAACTAATGTAGGCTAGAAACACGCGTTTGTTCAGTGCTGGACTGGTAAATTAAAGATACAATATAAAGCAGACAAAATTTGACAGATACAGATTATAGTACACCAATTTTTTAAATATAAAAATGATTTACAAGATCGAAAGGTATTAACCACAAAATAATGTATGTACGCAGAAAAAAGAAAGTTTATAAAATTATCGTAGTTGCGTTATTAACTTTCAGAATCTGATGTACTGCTCTCATCATTAATGTTAATAATAAGAATCTCAATTTGGAGTTCAATTAAATTGTCCAACCCCCACATTTATAACTCTACTTCTTCTTTTACATGTCTGACGCAGTTTTTCCATTTTTCTATGGTTAGAGCAGATGTAGCTTGATGGAATAAATTTTTAATATCAGCAAATTTAAATGTTGTGTTATTGGGAGCAATATAATTCTTGACTTGCTCCCATACAAGCTCTATTGAACTGAGCTGGCAGTGGTACGGTTGCAACCTTAACACTGTTTTATTTGTGCTTCTTACCACTTCATTTGCTACGTACTTATTAATTTCGCGTTTGTGTTGTTTAGTGATTTCTAAAAGTTGTACTTTTAACAGCATTTCTTTAAAGGTTATATTTTTCGAGCGAAGCGAATTTGGAATATCTGCCGTTTTTAGTAACACTAATGGGAATTTTTTCCAATTTTCTGGAATGGTAAGGGGCATTGTCCATCACAATTACGGCACTTTTTTCCAGTGTTGTAAAATCTTTTGGAGCTAACTTTCAAATGACTTCCCATCCATCGCCTCATGGTAGTCTCTACTTTTGCTCGATTCAAAAGCCCACAGTGCATCTGGAACAAAACCATTCTCAGTTCCGATATGACAGATTATCAATCTTTGATAATTTTCATTCACAATGAAATAAGTCCAAAATACTTATCAAAAACTGATTGATCAAGGTTTTATCTTGAATTTAGGTACTTCGTAATTTTAAAAATATAAATATTTTTTTAAACCTTGAAAATCGTCATCGTTTGTTCTTTTTTCAGTTTTAAATTTTATAACTTGAAAACCATACAACTTAAGGCCTTTTTTGTTTCGAATGATCCACAAAATCTAAAAAAATATCTTCCTGGACCGAATTTTTTTTAATTTGTACAAAAAAGTTATTTTTTTATTATTAATTAATAATTACACGACAAAATTATATCGGGCAGACCTTGTTTTTTATAACTTTTAACAAACTAAATTACATATCAAATAATTTTCATTCATTGAACAGATCAGTGCAGATCGATTTTAAGCTATTACTTATGCTTTAATGTACTTACAGGAATTATTTTAAAGTAGGAAAAACTTTTGTATTGGCATTAAAAAAATGCTTAACACTATCAACACACGACCTAAAGATTAACCCTCCTGTCCACGGGTGACTTTCTTGTACACAAATCTACGGGTGGGGTCTATCAGGACCAAATTTTAAACATTAATTTTCTCTAGAAACCATAGCAGGTAATTTGGTGATTATATTCTCTTGGCGGGTTCTGACATTACGAGGAGGAACATGCTTTCGCCATTTGGTTTTGTCTTTTCCATAATAAAACAATCTTCTCGTATATTGTCAGGTTCTGTAACATCGTCTTGATCGGTGTCAGTTTTATGCTCACTACAAATAAATTTTGCGTGAATTCCAGGCTCCGTCTCAAACTTATCTTCCGACTCCATTTCAGTAACATTTTTATCATACAATGCTTGTAGTCTTTTTATTTCTACTTGATAAGGATCCATATTAAGCTACAAAAAAAAACTATGTACCTACTTCTTATCGATAAAAGTACTATAATTTTCTCTTACCTCAAAACACACAATTTAAAGTCGTCGTATCGATAAGTCAAAAAACTTGCTGGCTTGTAATAAATTTTTATTGCCAAAACAGTAAATAATGTATAAACATGTAACGCCAAACCTATTCGTATGAAAGACGCTCCAAAACTAAAATTCCAAATAAGCTGAGAACGGGAATTACTGGGCAATATAATATGACCATAAATTTTATAAACATCCCGAACACAAAACAAGAAACGCCCACCCACGGGTGGAGTCTGTCAGAATACTTTTACAGGTAGCGATTGAAGGGATTCATAAAATTTCACCAAATTATGCTAAAGTGTACTATTCAATGTCATTAAAAGGTACACCGAGTCTAGGAAAAAAATTCAAAAAAAAATGTAAAAATTTAATCAATTTCATTTTTAGCTGTACTGATAGACCCCACCCGTGGGAAGGAGAGTTAACAAATCAACAAACCAAAAAACAGTTTTGCACAATAACTACTGTGACTCTTCATTCGACAGACGACGGAGCGAAAAAATAAAGTACGTGCCTGGTAGCCCAACAGACATGACTATGATAGTTCCATAATTTATGGTCAATAGGAAGGCGTTCATCACGTGCAGACTCAAATATCACGCGGTGACTTGTGTTTATTCTGTCCGTAACTTGAAGTTGAATTTACTTTAGTTTCATTTTTCCTCTACTTTGTATACATGAATTTGCCAAAAATATAGTATTTAATTCAAAACATCGCTACGAAGTATAATACACCTATTACGAGCACAAATACCACATAATTATGTAAGCCTAATTTTTTTTAAGAACTGCTTAAGGTATTATTTTTTACCTAATTAAAACGCTACTCGCTAAGTAGGGTTCTATTGTATCAATAAGAAATGAAACATAGTTTTAAGATAATAAATGCTATAATTTTCCTTAGTCTTTTAATACAATTGTAACTTTAACCAAAATCGATGTTATTTCCATCATCTAGTTTCCATAGAAACAATGTCGATTTGAAGCTAACGGTCCGAAACTTTCTGAAGACTAACAAATTAACGATGTTCTCTTGCGCTATTTGGTTGTTAGTGATGTGACCCTGGAAATCGGTCAAATGATCAGTTCGCTTCATTACTTTCCACAAGGCGTGGCTTGGACACAGACATTTTGTTGTACGTGGACCATGTAATATCGGTTTCTCAAATGTTTATTTTAATTAATTATCGAAGCGTTCAAAAGGTCCATTTCAATTAATCGGTCAAATATGGAGTAGTATTTTATCCCTTTGATCTCTCCACATTCAACATAAAGCAAAACAATTATAAACAGTATAATAAATTTGCCGCATTATGGTTAAAAAAGGTTGACATTATATTACACTGAGAATCATACAGAATTGTTTAATTTAGGTACTTTTCATACCAAAATACAATTTGAAAATTTACAAACACAAAATACAACAAATACAAGGATTTTTTTGATTAGTCCTGAGGAAACCAAGAAAAGTATGATACGACTGTGGTCATTATGTTCACTTAGAATGTCTTTTATTGTTGAAGGTAACTGTTTATGTTGTCTTTCAAATGCATACAACGGACACTCCACTAATAAGTGATGTACTGTTAGATCATTATCATATGCGTAACACAAAGGTTTGGGTTGCTTCTGTAGTAGGAATTCATGTATGTTCTTGGTGTGTCCTAATCGTCGTCTGAAGATGATAACTTGATCTCCTCTTTTCATGGGTAGCCTCCATGGTAGGACAGTTTGTTTTATGGATCTATGGTTAGAATTTGACACATACAATGTTTCCTGCCATTTGTTTATTATTTTCTTTTTAAAATATTGTTTGACATCAAGGTAATGACAAGTAAACATTGACAATGAAATTGATTTCTCAATTGCTTCTTTTGCAACGTTGTCGGCTCTTTCATTTGCTTTTATTCCACAATGTGAATGAGTCCAAAAAAACTGAACAGTTCAATGATTAATTTGGCATATCATAAGTTTCGACTTAATTAAACTTAAAGTAGAGTGTTTAGTAAAAAGTTTGTTTAATGAGGATAATAAATCCAATGAATCACTAATTCTACTACTACTAACAATGTTATTTTTAAAGACGAATTTTATTGCCTGAAGAATGGCAAATAGTTCAGCAGCAAATATAGTGAATTGCTTAGGGAGTTAAAATGACCGTTCTTCGCTGGTTGTTACAAATGCAGCACCCACTCCATTTTCCGATTTTGACACATCAGTATAAATGTTGATGACTATTGATGACTATTTAACTTCTCTAAGGCTTTGGTTTGAAAGAGGTATGAAAAAGTATCAGATTTTTTTAAATTATGTTAGATTGATGTTCGCACTTTGGGAGAGATATTCTCTATGGTGGAGGATTATCAGAATTTGTAAGTGTGTATATAGGAAGTACAGTGATGTCTAGGTTACTTAGAATTGTGCTGATACGATGATAGAATGGTGGATTTAATCTTTTTTTTTTACTAAAACGTAGAGAAAAATCTGTCGGAAAAAGTGTTTCTGAAAACAGGAATGGTTGGATTTGCCACCACCCTTGTAGCATATGAAAGACATGAATATTCCCTTCCTAAGATGAATTGAAGGCCCCCAGATTCACAGTGCATGGTCTTAATAGCGCTTGTGTAATGTGCCCCCAATGCTATCCTAATTGCAGAATTATGAACTGGATCAAGAATTTTTAGTATTGAAATTTTTGCCGAGCTGTACGCAACTGAGAAAAAACTCGCATTAGGTAAGATCTTCTACTAGGTTTCTGTTTTCTTGTTAAGTTTTTGTTTTTTTGCTTCGTGACTTCGGTTAAATGAAGGCATTTTCATTATCTCTTATTGGGGGGGATATTATTTCAGATAGTTTCGTTTAGGATGCTGGGGTACGGATGTATCTTGATCTAAGTTATCCATTTAAGTCTCAGTGGGTAGGTTTATCGAAATATGCTTATTTAGTTGAGAGGTAATTATTTTTCTAGACGTTTCAGTCTCAGTAAGAGAGGATTGTGTTGAGGAATTTATCGACAAAGGAGCTGATTGTTGTACTGTAGTTTCAGTCTCAGCAGGAGAGGATTGTGTAGAAGAAATTGTCGAAAGGAGAGCTGATTGGTGTACTTGCTGTAGAGAGTTTAGATGAACAGTATTTTGGGTGTTGTTTGAAAAAGTCTTATATTTTTATTGGGACACTGAGATGTAAAATATCCTGACTGCTTGCATAAGTAGCAAGATTGCTTTTTGATGGAAAAGAAAATTTGATAGTTTTTATCCTCATGGTTAATTAACAGAGAATCGGGTGATTTGTCTAAGTTAGTTGGCGCTATAAAAGTGCCGTCGGAAACTCAAGATATGCTTGAATGCTAGATTTGAAGTCCATGTCCTAAGAAAGTCAGTTGGAGTTATTAGATATACATATATCTAAGTTTTCAGTTGTTCTTCTATAATGTATGATCTATCAATGTAACCGTATGCGCATTAGGTTAACACAACTTGGGCTCGGGTGAGGTAACATTTAGTTCGGTTCTGTAAAAGACCGAGGAGCGCATTATTCTGTCACAGTTTGCAGTTTATGCATACACTACAAAATATAATAGGTTGTTCAAAGTTCAGTGCAAAAAAATATATTTGATAAAGGTAAGCGTTTTTTCTCTTTTTTATTTTTATGTATTTATTATGTCCTTTTTATCAATGTGACTGCTATTTTTATAAGAAGTTTTCTCCTCTTTTCGTATTTCGATTTCATGGAGTATATGGCTTCTCTCTTTCCAAGTATGTAATACATCTCCTCATTCACGTTAAACAGAAAAACTATTGTTTTTCGCCCACGAAATGATACCAATATTTCGTCAATACATACATTGGATCCAGTTCAAAATCGTAACTGGTAATTATGGATAAACATGTCAAAAATATCATAAATAGCGGCTGTAGGGTCATCTGCTTTTTTCTGAGTTCGTCTATCAGGGTTATCAAAGCGCAGACAAGAAAGAGTAATAGCAAATCTGTTGGAATTAGGTATGCCGGAATATGTCTCGTCCTAATCTATCCGTCGTAAATATAAATCTAATGTCCTTATGATTGGATATAAAATTGGCTGTTAATATAAGAGCACCAATAAAAGACCGAAATTCTGTAAGATACAAGTCACGGAGATCACTGGTATGTCGCTGCAAATATTTTCTTCTTACATTTGCTGTATGTACATTAGTCCAACGTACGACTTTTTCTGTATTTCATTAGAGAAAAATAGGTTCCAGGAATTTTAAGGATCACTAGTCTAATCATTGCAGTTTTGTAATACCGGACATCTGATCACAATATTGTGTTTTGCAGTGCGGCTGTTCTCTTTTACTGCAGGTTGGGAAGATCACTAATAGCGATTTTTTCCATAAGAATACTTTTTCTTCTCTAAGGTTAAATCTTCTTCGCTTGACATTTGGTCAAATTCTTGATTATTTGGTTCATCTATGTATTGAAAAGGTACAGCAACATTGTCTTCTGAATTACTTTCTCTAAGTCAGATTCACTTGAAAGGTACTCTCGGTCACTCTCGGAATAGGTGACATCTCTAAGCTCTTCAGTCCAGTTTAAAAGAATTTCTTCATATTTAGAATCATAAAATATAACGTATTTTATCCATGTAAAACACCCACGTAAATTTTTGTCAGCTATTGAAACACCAAAAATCAATATTTATTACTCTTGTGACTTCTTAGAAATGTTACACTTATACAGACCTGACGTCACTCAGACACCTCGAAGAAGATAAAATTGTTTTACTGCTAAACCAAATAAACACTGCAGCTCAAATTTCGAAATGCGCATTAGCGCATTTGCTTTTCGCCTTTAAGACGTGACGTCTGCCGTTACAAAATAATCTACCATACATAATGCAAATGCAAAAATGGTTCAGTTGACATCGAATAACATATTCTGACTTCTAATTAATAGTGAATATTCGAAAATTATTATTGTAATTATATCGTTACATGAATGTCAATCACGATTTACTAAGGAAGACATCGGAGCGTTAGACAACGACACGCAGGACCAATTAAGTATCAATAAAAAAATATTTTTGGTCTGCGATTCTAATAAAATTTTTATTTTATGTTTGTAGAACACGAAACAAAACAAATTTTGGCCATTTTTGTGTAAACATATATCGTCCATTTTCCATTATTTGCTTTTCGAAAATTCTTCGCAATAAATCACTCATACAATTTTATTGTTTACTACCCCTAAAGTGCTAAAATGTAATCTCATCTAAATCGTACATTGTTTGCATTATAACTGTCCCTAGACCCTTCCTTTAAATTGCGTCGAAGAGGTTTTTAAATTGTAAATAATATGGTGAGAGTTTTCCAATTATCAACCCGCACCCTCGTTTCCCCTTTTTGTCTCTGCTTGTTAGGTTGAAATAATCGGCAATGTCGATCTAACGATTCTCTTCCCTTCTTATTCCCACCGATTTTCCTACTAATAACCGTAACAGGGACATTTTCCCACAAGGTTCAGAGGCGGACCTCCGTGAAACGAGTTAAATGTGCTGGGGTATCGATTTTCTCTTTATTAGCGTGGTATAATAACACAACCAGAAAGCGGTCCGTGATTTTTAAACAGTTTTTCTAACTAATTATTATGATTTGCTTCTAAATAATTAACAATGGACTATTTGTAGTAGAAGAGAAGGTAGAAGAAGACCAAGAGATAGATCTTCAACACGATGGATAGACCAACTGAAGTGTCTATTGGGAAAATCTCTAAATAAAGCCGTTTATATGGCAGAGGATCGCAGTTAATGAAGACAGCAAGCTAATAATATTTACAGTGTTACTACGTCCTGACCAGGTCTTAAGAAATTAGGAGGGGGAGGAATTAACAATATAAATCCTACACATTTTTCAGATTTAAACTTCGCGTATACGCCAATATTAATATAGTCAATATTATCTTCCCAACCTTTTTTTATTTTTAAAATTTCCTGAAATTCAAATACAATTATACACTTATGGACAAAAATATCGAATATTTAGAAATTTTCTAATATTTGTTTTTTCAAAATAAATTCTGGTCTATCAAGTAGTTTATTCTGAAATAGAGTTTATTTTAACAATGTTTAATGACTAATTTTAAGTTTTGCACAAACAAATAAATGCTTAATAATAGGTAAATAAGGTTATTTTACTCTAAATTTAAATGCTAGTTGAAATTGCTTAAATAAGTCCTTTTAACTGGAAGAAGTGGATGATCAATAATGAGTATTCACCCTCTAGCTCTTATGACTGCTTGCATCCTTCTCGGCATGCTTGCAAGTAAATTTTGGACATATCCATGGGAAATTGAATTCCATTCATACTGTGCAGCAGGCCGAAGCTGCTCTATCGTATTTGAAACGGAATTTCTTTGTGGTATGTGGCGTTTTAGGTGATTCCACATGTGCTCTATTGGATTTAAATCCGGGCTAAACAGTGGGCAATCCAATCTTCGAATTTGGACCTCATCAAGATAATTACTCACTATGGCAAAGGCATGTGGTCGAGCATTATCGTGCATTAACATGAATCGTTCATATCCAATGTAACCAACATATGGCAAAACATGATCTTGCAGGATTTTGTAAACGTAAGAGTCACCAGTCATCCGTCCAATCACTTTCACCATTACTGTGCGTACCTCCCGACTAATAGCTTCCCAAAGAATTATGCCACCACCTATAAAACTAATGGTCTGGGCGAGATTGCAGTTGGCGAATCGTTCTCCAACTCTCCTGTAGACGTGTTTTTGACCATCTGGCTTGCATAATAGGATTCTGGTCTCATCAGTGAAAAGAACATTTTTCCAGTTGACGATATTCCACTGCATATGTGTTCTTGCAAATTCTGAACGACGAGCGTTATGATTTTGGAGAAGACGTGGAACTTTGGCGGGGCGCCTGAGCTTTAAGTTTGCATCTTTTAATCTTCGTCTAACTGTTTCTGAACTCATAACTTGTCTAACATTTAATAGCTCATTTCTGAGGTGCATCGATGTTAATGAACGATTTCGTGTAGAATTAAGAACCACAAAACGGTCATCAATTGCGGTTGTGCAACTTGGGCGTCCTTAACCAGGCCTTCGTACAAAATATCCTGTTTCGCGATATCTTTTTAAAGTATTAGAAACTGTAGATTGACTTCTTCTAAGACGTCGCGCGATATCTTTTTGTAAATAGCCTTCCTCGTACAAAATTACAATCTGTGCTACTTGGGCTTCATCGCAGTGTCGAATTGGTGGCGTACTTGTTTTAAACTTAATTAAAGCAAAACAATATTTAATTAAAATTAATAAATCAAACTAAAAATAACCGAATTATTATGATTTTTCCTTTACGTGAAGAAGGTTTTTTATGATAAAACCTACAAATAACACTAAACGCTGAATAAACGTTAAAATAAACGTCAAAATATTTCAAACCAGTTGAGTACGTCAGCCTATTATATAAGTATCATCAATAACCTAAAATTATTTTGAAATAATAGTGACTACAAAAAAAAATTGGAAATTCCAAAATATTCGATATTTTTGTCCATGAGTATATATCCTACTTTTTTAAATAGTGCATAGGGGCAGATAGTTGCTGGAATGGGTCTGGTGGTGAAAGTCGCGTAAAATCTTTTTTGAAATGATTATTACAGTAATTACTACTTTAATTAGAATAAGCCACAATTAAAGTTAAAATAAGTTTCAGTTTCCACTTCGGAAATCGTTCTCAAAATAAAAACATTAATAAATTAAACAAATTTTGTTTTTTGTTGCTTGGTGAAAAATTCTTGTAATAATTTAATTGTATCTGACACATTTATATTGACAATTAAAACATATGTCATACATTTTAAAGTAGACGACTTTAAAATGATGTTACCAATATTGCTGAGTTGCGTTCCTGGGATCACTTTTTTGTAAGATAGTTAAATTCGATTACATGAAATCAACTTTAACTTGAGAATATCCGTTAGAAAAAATCATAGCATGTGATTTAACTTTAAAAAGACAAACAATTCCAGATGATATAACCAAGTATCTGTTTAGGATGTGTGCGAAGCAGCCAGTTCTTTATTAAGAAGACGAAAATCCTGCTAAACGTGGTAGATGCTGCAATTATACAGTGAAACGATTAAGTCGTATACATCTACCTATAAAATGTACAAAATGTAATGCACTCACTTTTAAAATACATTCTATATAATACAACATACTGACAGACAACAATCTCTTTAAGCATAGGAAATAATATTAGGTGAAAGAAATGCTATTTAAGGCAGTACTATAGGTCCCATTCTACCATGCCGTCCATATGTATGAAATAAATTAATTTTTAGCGTTATTATGTACTATGTGAAAAATACCTGAAACAGGTCCATTTTTATTCTGAAATTGTCAATTTACAGTATAAAAATATTATCCCCCTGCAGTAGCCCCTTTAAAATATAAGCACCGCCTCGAAAATTTTAAATAACAAAGGGTGTCAGGTAATTTCGTCTCTGTTTTGCTAAACATCTTTGGGAGGAAAACAACTTTGAAGATAATAAAATATTATTGAAAAAGTCAAATAAACAATTGATATGAATCTAGTAGGCTGCTGTCATTTAGGTATTTAAAGTTACTAAAAGACGTCAGTATAATATTTGTGCGCGTATTAAATTTAATTATGACTCATTTGTCCGAGACTCAAAGAATAAACATTTTACTTATGATTGGTTGTGCTAATAAAACAAGAACTCAAAAGAAGGTTTGTGAAATGGTTTATAATAAATACCCTGGTCAACAAGGTATGTCGCAGAACCTGGTCGCAGTCTACAGTTAGCAAAATTGAAAAGAAATTTCTTTTTACTGGACATCCAAAAAAATATTGAAAAACCAGGTAGAAATGTTGAATTTATTGATGAAAAAATGTTAGATGTACTTCTAGAGATTGAGAAAAATCCGCAAAAGGCAACTTGAGAACTTGCCGCCGTCAATGATGTAATTAAATCATCTATTTTGAGAGTTTTGCATAAAGAAAAATACCATCTTTACAAAGTTTAATTGGTTCAGGTGTTCAGGAGTTAAATAAAGATGATCCTGATAAAACGAAAAATTCTATGAAATGATGGTGGACAGAATGAAAGCAGATTTGCAATTCATAAACAAAATAGTTTTTTCTGATGAAGCGACGTTTAATTTAAACGGAACAGTTAACAACACAACTGGAGATATTGGAGCAGAGAAAATTCTCATTGGGTATGTGAGAATCACATGCAATATCCCAAAAAGTTAATGCATGGTCTGATATCATTAACAATAAAATTATTGGTCGTTATGTTTTTGAAGGCACCGTTGATGATAAGGCTTACCTAGAATTTTTGATTAACTTTCTAGTGCCTACATAACAAAGATTTTTTTCTGATATTAATCATCCAAATGAGATAGATGGATCTATTTACTACCAACAAGACGAAGTTCCAACCGCATTTTGCACGTATAGTTAGAAATTATTTAAACGATGGTTTTCCCAATAGGTGAATTGGAAGACGTGGAACGATAGAATGGCCGGCTAGATCCCTCGATTTGACTCCCCCCGATCACTTCTTATGGGGTTATTTAAAATCTAAAGTATATTTTAATAGACCAGACAGTAGTTTGGTCTATTAAAACTCTCTTTCTCTCTGTCTCGTAGAATAAATATTCGCCCTCTCTCTTTCTGTCCGGTAGACTAAATATTCTGTTATATGTTGATAGAAGTGCTACTTCCATCATAGGCATACGGCCTATGTCATCTGTGCAAACTTCATTCAGTCCCTTCCTACTTTCTGTCAATCACCTATATTGGTAGGATTATTTTTTGTTTTTAATTGAAATTTATAAAAGACGGTAGGAATTATTATAAGTTTCATTTTATGGTCTGCATAATTCTCTTCTGGTGAGCACTTTCATTGTAATCTATATTGTATAATTCTGACAGTATTTTCAATATTCGTAATCGTAACCTCACTTCTTTCCAAAGCACGTTTTTTAATTATATGCATGTAGGAAACAAAATTTAACTTAATTTAATAATAATTATATTTTGTTTTATCCTTGCAATCTGCTATTTGTATAATTGTAATTTGGTAAAATGGCAAGAAATTTAAACCCCTGTTAATGTATCTCTAATACCAGCTGTTGTTGTATTTTAGTTTAATGGCCGTATTCCAGATTTTGTTGGCCGTATTGGAGAGTTTATTGAAACTGTATTGGAGAATTTATTGACTTTATGAAGGACTTATCCACCTAATTGGGTTACACAAATATGGAACAACTGCAGCTCAGGAGAACCTAACTATCTAATTGGGTTAATTGTTTTTTCGTCACATTTTTAATAAATATGATTAGTTAAATAATTGTTTTATTTGCTATCAGCTAAGGGTTCATGGTTTAATTTCTAGTTTAAGACAAGTCGAACTCACACTTGAGATATTGAGCTAGGCGAAGCATAGACGATAAGCTCCCATGGTTGATTGAGGTATTATTTTTATAACATTATTTCAATTCTCTTTGGTAGTCTTATCGTTACATATTACTTTTCCAGTGCTATCATCAATTAAAAATTCAGAAATTATTTAAAATCAAAAGTTAGTTTGGAAGGAACATATAGCACACATAGTTACAAAAGCATAAAAAGGCATAAATCTATTACGAGCAGTAAATGGTTGTAAGTGGGGACACCAATATTGCCCCCTCTTTCATATAAATTATACAATAGGTCCATATTAAACTACGGTTCTATATTCTACTGACAAGCGACAAAACACCATTTTCACACATTAGATTGTATAGTAACTACAATTAAAAAAAAAATGCATTAGGGCCATAACAAGTATACCAAATTCCAACTTAATATTTAAATGCTGTAAACCACCTCGACATTAAGAAAAAAATACTTATGTGAAAAGTTTCTTTGGAAAATTGTTTCTAAAAACAGTGATTTATTAAAAAAATTCATAAACTCTTTATACTTTATCTTACTAGCAAATATGAGAAAAGTCAAAAATTTCTAATAATAGTAGAAGCCTATAACCAATATATGAGTTTTAAAAAAACTGCTACATACTAACGATATACTAAATTTAATTAACATTGAAAGCATTTTCCTTAGGGATTATCGTCAATTTCCTCAACTTATTCCAAATTAATTATTTGTATCACATATTAACGATGAATAGAATAGAATGGAAATCTCTTTATTCACAAGAATGGGTTGACAATAAAAACACGATTAAAATGACCGCAATTAAAGTGAATATTGTCAATACAAGAAATACAAAAGTAATAAAAATATATAATGAAAGTACTTATAAACAGGATAAAAAAATTTAAATCACATGTATTGAATAAAACAACAAAAAACAAGTTTTGTCTACTCCAACTTTTATCTATCTCACTAAATATTCATTGACCGAATATGGTTCAGGATCTATTATAAGATCGCTTACATATTGTTTAAAGCTGTCAAAATAGTTTTACAATCTAATCACATTCGGCAATTTATTATAAAATTTTACACATGCATACATTAGAAATCTCTTTGCGATAGAAATTCTATGCGCAGGTATATTGTAGTTGATATTGTGGCTTTGTGTATTAAAGTTATGCTACTTTATGCTGTTTACTTCAAATAAATGTCTATTTTTGTAGATAAATACCATTCACTCATAAATATATGTTTAAAGTACAGTCACTACACCTAATTTTTTGAATTTTTCTTTGCAAGAATCTCTATATTTCAAACCAAGCAGTGTCCTAACCATTTTTTTTTCTGAATAATAGAAACTTGTTCAGCTTTGGTGCTTCCTCCCCAGAAAATTATCCCAAATCATATTACGTAAGTGGAAGTTTAATAAAAAGAGAGCCCGTTTTGAGATGACATCTAAATATGATGATATTACTCAAAAAGAGCAAAAAACTGATGTTAGCACATAATTTACCAACCTACATTTCAAAGTCTAAATTCTGGTCTATATGTATGCCCAGAAATTTGGTGTTATCTACTAAAAGTACTTCCTCCTCTTATATTTGAACACTACTTGGTATGATACTGATGTTCATTTTAGCTTTAAAAATCATATAATTTGTTTTCTACTTGTTTACTTTAAGTCTGTTCATATTGAACGACATCTGAGCCTCCTCCAAAGTATCATTAGAAATATCTAGAAAGTTATTCAAAGCCGATCCTATGATTAATATATTTGTGTCATCAGCAAAGTTTACTAGATGAATATTGTTCTTATTTTTTACAATGTCTATAGCAAGATCATTAACATATAAGACAAATAACAAGTGGGATGCCTACTGTAATAGTGGGAGTCAATTGCGTCGTCTTCCTCGGAGACTTACTTCACTCCATGATGTTCTATAACTACTTTTTGCTTATATCCTGTTAAGTAAGATTTTATCCACTGATTAGCTGGTACCCTCATACCATATCTTTCCAATTTCTCCAGTAAAATTAAGTGGTCTAAACTATCGAAATCCTTTGATAGATCTAAAAATGTTCCCAGAGAAAGATGTTTATTTTCATAATCGGATACAATCTTGTCCATCAAATTGGGAATAGCAGTCCCGATTGATTTTCCCTTTAAATAGTAGAACGCAGATACCAATAATTTGGAGAACGAAGGGAGCAGACTGATACGACGATAATTTTCCAGAAGTTCAGGATCACCCTTCTTAAAAAAAGGTTTGACTAATGCCACTTTCAGTGCATCGGGAAATACACCTGTTGAGAATCTATTATTAATCAAATGAGACGTTGCTCTTGCTAATTCAAAGGTACAAAATTTCGTTAAGCTATTTTCTTTATTATCATATCCTGAACTTTGTTTTTTCTTTATCTTTTGGATTAAAATAATTACCTCATTAGTGGTTAGTGATGTTAGATACATAGTATTAGTATTTAGTGTTATGTTGCTTCTAAACTTTGGAGTTGGTATATTACGCAACAATTTTGAGGGTACCTACATCAAGGATATATTTATTAAGTTACTACTTACATTTGCAGGATCTCCAGATATTTCTAAACTATTTGCCGTTTGATTATTACCTCTAATTTCCCTGACTGTCTGCCATAAACATTGTGATTTACTATTACTGTTTTTAATTAGATACCTATACTGTAACTTTCGTGATTCTACTAACATTTTGTTGTAATTTCGTTTTGTTTGCTGATACTGTTCCACATATTTAGTATCTATCCTGCTAAGTGCTAATAAATATTCACGGAGCTGTTTACACTGTTTCAGTTCTATGCTGTTATAATATGTTACCTTTTTTTTTTTATTTGATATTACCGTTTTTTTTTTTTTAAAGCAGCAGTTGAAGATAGGAACTAATATTTGCATAAACATTTCCGATTGTTTATTAACATTTTTATATGTATTAAAGATATGTTTTCACCACTGTTTGCCAAGCATGAATCTAAAGGGTTCCTTATTTTGTTGACTAATAACCCTTCTTTTGATAATATTCACATTGTGGTTGTCAGAGACCTGAAAGGTCAGCTTTTGTGCTAAGCGATCAGATATATGAGTGACTAATACTTTCTTCTTCTTCTTACGATGCCTATCCGTTCCGGATGTTGGCGATCAACATGGCTATCCTAACTTTGCTTGCTGTTATTCTGAATAGTCGGGTTGTCGATGTATTAAACATTTTTCTCAGGTTTTGAAGACAAGATATTCTTTTTCTCCCTGGTCCTCTCTTTCCAAATACCTTGCCCTGAAGAATGAGTTGCAACAAGCCGTACTTCTGTTCATTCCTCATAACATGGCCAATATATTCTAGTTTGCGCTCTTTGATAGTGCTAATAATCTTGCATTCCCTGCCTATTCTACGTAGGACCTCAACATTAGTCACACGATCCACCCACGAAATTCTTAAAATACGTCTGTAACACCACATCTCGAATGCCTCGAGTTTTCTTAAAGAAGCTTCGGAAAGTGTCCACGCCTCTACTCCGTATAATAACGTAGAAAATACATAGCATCTAATGAGAGAGATTTTGGTAGCAAGTGGTAAATCGTGACTTCTGAAAAGAGACTTCATCATTATGAACGCATACTTTAGTTTTAAAAAACTCACAGTTTGTTAAAATGTTGTCAATACATGATCAAGAGGTAAAAGTGTTTAGCATGAAAAGAAAGTTTGTTTTATTGTAGTTTTTAATGCTCAAATTTATGTTAAAATAACCTGCAATAAAAACCAGACAATTTTGGTTAAAAATATATAAAAGCATCCATAAATTACTGCATACAAGATCCTAAAAGACAATACACATATAAAATTAATACCTGCTTATTACTCAAAATTACTTCTGCAGAAAAACACTTTAGATATAGCTATCTGATTGATATCCTATCTTGCTTTCCACACTATTACATTTTTGAGATAAATAGCTACTCTCCCATGCTCTCCTTCTCTCCTGAAAAAAGCAGAGACCAGCCGAATGTTTCCAAAATTATAATTTTCCAGTTGTATTTTAGATTTCCAATGTTTAGTTATACATACTGCAATACATTCTTTGTGTTGCTAAATTTTCTCCTGAATTGTGTCTAAACAGTTTCTCATCGATTGAACGTTTTGGTGAAATATCTTATCCTTATAATATATTATTACCTTAATTAAGTGTTTACCTGAGTTTTCTTGAGTCCTTCATTTGAATGATCCACTGTTGCATTCATCGGTGGTGGTATCCTTTTGCTGACCACTGGGCTAGATGTCTCTTTGCTAAGCCCTTCTGAAATTTGACTGGTTAATAGTTACCTTAAAAGATGCATAAACCTCTAGATGTTTTGATAGATGATTTTCGCATTTTGTTGCTGAAAAATATTGCTTTATCATTGATTCTAGATCTTTTAATTTGGTGTCTGGTCTTAATCTGGTTATATGTAAGGATAGGGACTTGAGAACTGTTCTTACTTTGTCATTGCTGTTGCTTGTTTCAATAACAAATTGTTTATTTTTAATTCTAAATAATAATTCTCTATCGCGATCATTTTCTGCATAATTTCTACTTCATGTACTACAGCTCTAACTTGCTGTATTTGAATATTATTTGTGTTGTTGTCATTAAATTCTTTAAGGTGTCAATTTTTATTTATGTTTACTGGTTTATGGGTGACGTCTAAGCAGTGGGTGTTGGAATGTTGAGGTTCCGTGATTCTGTGTTATTTAGCCTCCTATTTTAAAAAAACAGAGATTAGAACTTAAAAATGACTATTAGTTAAGGATATTTAAAATGTAAAACACAGATTACAAAGTGCAGAAAAAATTGGTTAGGCGAATCGATCCAGTAATCCGCAGTCATATTTTTAACCACATACACATCCAGTTATTTACAGGCATTATTGCTAATATCTCTCTATGAGATTATTTTGTATAGTTTCATATAAAAAATTAATTTATTAAGCTCAATAAACTAAATTAAATACATTCTACATAAATGCAATAATTATTACAGTTATTGGCATCGTAGACCAATAACTGCAATTACTCAATTAACGTAAATTGTTGTTAACTTATAAAAGTTACTTAATATTAGTCCTTTGTTTTTGGTTATAAAAATATACCTAGTCTAGATTTAATTACATAAAAAACAAACATACTTATGATTTTTTTAAGAATCCACTAAGAAATTGTCCTAGAGGTATTTTCTTGCGGCATTATAAATTTAGAACGATCTCCAAAATGGAAATTGAAACGTCAAAATAACGTGTTAAAATAAACTGGTTAATTTTCAATCAAAATAGTAAATGAATTCACTAATAAAATCGGAATGTCAAAACAGATCAAAATCATATAAAAACCTAAAACTGTGTGTAGTCCTGCTCCGATACCGAGCAGCTTACACAGTTTAAAACTTATTCATGTCGAATGTTGCGTTTTCGTAACACCCTTAGCAGATTTATATAATGACCTCTAAACCTCATAAACCTCATTAACTAATTTTGTAAGTAGTTGCAGTTTCCACGTTCAAAAATAAGTATTTATTACAGGGTACTCTGTACAGTGAATAGTGAAAAATTGCGTCGTTAAAATGTAATTGGGCAGGACAAATCGCTAGATTATCAGACAACCGATCGACAAAACGTATTGTTGAGTGGAGGCCAAGACAAGAAGCAATACGGAGCAGAGGACGCCCACTAACTTGATGGACTGACGACCTGAATAACTGGATGCGAGACGCACAAGACAGTGCGTCTTAAAATACGTTTTCCTGAGGTCTGCAAAGTAGGCCTTCGTGGCGATGATGACCTCCTTATTCGACTTAAATTTCTGCTGAGCGGGTGCCCGTTTTAAGTGTTAAAACAAAAATAAGTCGCATGGGGACAAATCTGGACAATACGGTAGATGAGACAACGGTTCGTAACCCAATTAGACCAATTTCGTCATGGCGAAGGCGGAGGCATGAGCCGGTGCGTTCTTATGGTAAAAGAGTACTTTTTCTTCGCCAAATTTCTTCTCCACCTTTCCGGTCGATATGTCTTCACTTCTTCGGAGCATGTTTGCCAGGTGCTATAAACTGTTTTGACTGTTTCGTGGTCTCTGGTAGATACCAATGGATCCATTTTACGTCGATGGTTACAAAACGATGCAAAAACACCTTCGGATTATGCTTAAATATAGTCAAACACTGCTCTGAAGTGGTTGCGCTTGTTGTCCGGTGTGCGCAAATCGCGCAGACAGCGTTCCTATGAACAAAATTTTATATAGTATATGACATCCGCAGTCTTTAGAGGTGCCTACTGCCTCAGCTATCTTACGCACTTTTAGTAGCACCGTTGTATGGGCACCGAAGCGTGGCTTATCAAACACCGACGTGCGACCAGGTTAAAGCTCTTTATAGCAACTTTTGACGGTTGCCATCGAAGGAGAAGTGTCATCGTACACATCATTCAAGCGCTCTTTGATTTCGCTTCTCATTTTCCCTTCCAAAAATAAGCATCGTGTCACTGGCCGATATAGCTCTTTTTCAATTTTTCTAAAATCCGCGGACACACCTGTTTTCACACGCGGTCAAAATAAAATTACGAGATTTGGCTGAAATTTTTACAATAGTCGTCTACAAGATTGTAGTACACAATAGTAGATTTCTCTTGGGATAGTGGCGCCATCGGGCGGTGAGTCTAAGTACTTACCGGACCGCCTACATATCTTAGGCAACGTATGAAACAAAGTCCGCAGAATAAAAGGAATAAAATACTTCCGAGGTATTGATATTCGATCATATAATAACCAAATGCATTCAAATATATATTTAGAAGTACTTAAATCAGTATTAAACTTAGAGTAATACATCTTCTCAAAATGTAACTGTGCCAGAGTGACAAAGAGACTAAAACCTTCTCGGGGACAAATCGACACCACTGCTCTAAACGAAATTCGATAGAAATCACCCGATAAGGTTTAATTTATCTATCGTCAGGAGAATCGCAACAGAGCAAAAATTTTAATGGCCTTGCTATATTTCATAGATTTTGAATTCTTACACCATTTAACTTTGTGTCGGCTTTCCTGTCAGGTGTAAAAGGAACAGATATATAATACTTTAATATATTTCTCTCTGTATTTGAAAATCAATATATCATATAGTATCAACATATCAAGTAACTGATATGTATATTTATTTTGAGTAAATAATAGATCATGGTTTCAAATATTTTTGTAACATTACAAAATAGTATTAAATGGAGATTTTTTATTTAAACATATATTTTTATAATGATACTACTTACTAACTACTACACTAAAATTTATTAATAATTAAAGCGCTGCAGGCTTCACAATAACCAGCGGCCCATCAAAGTTAACCCTACATTTGCGGCGTGATAGATTTAGGATACTCTGGTCACGTCGGTAAAAAATTCTTTTATTTCTAACTATAGGTTAACTTTTTTGGATCAAAACTTATAGCACTACATATTTTAAACCAGATTTTGTATAAATTTAAAATATACCCTTGTAAAAGAACAAACACAATGTTAAGAAGAGCCAGCTCTAAAAATGGGTAGTATAAAAAATGGAAAACCATTGCCGTAGGAAACTACTAAAAATAAAAAGCGCTGTACAAAGATAAACTGAACTATTTGCAGTCCTTACATATACGAAATAAGTGTTCTAAATAACCACCGCAAAGTTCGCATCTATATATTGTTTTTTAATTCTTCCGAGATCCAACACATTTGCATCTTCCAATTTGCTTTCTTTCAACTGGAGCTTCGGTAGTTTTTTGGTTTGTTAATTCTTTTAAACGTAACCGTATCAGTCTTGGACTATATCGCGAATTAGACCTTTTTAGCATATGTGGAGTAAAAAGTTCATATATTATGATAGATTTTGAATAAAATTTCTTCTTAACAACGGGGGAGGGGGGGGGCAAGGAAGGAGCCTCCACGAGATCAATAGTGTCACATCAACTACAAAGTAAACACTATTGAACCCTGGAAACGTCTACTAGTAGACGGCTAATCCTTCCAACACTGGAACAAACCAAATTAGATGGCAAACATCAAGCCACAACGGTTCTTCTCAGAGCCAATACTGACAGTAGCGAGCATAAATATCGAGGGCTTCACTACAGCCAAACAAGACATCTTATTAGAATTCTGCAAGATCACGAAATGTGAGGTATTGTGCATCCAGGAAACCCACAGAGACCTAACTGCAGCGAGACCGAAAGTCTCCGGTATGAAACTAATTGCGGAGATACCACACAATAAGCATGGGAGAGCAGTATTTGTGAGAACTCAAACCATAGTCTCATCTGTGGGAACAACAAATATACGCGGTATAGAGATAATAACCACAGAGATCGGAAAATGCATAATAACCTCGGTATACAAGCCCTCAAACCAGCCTTTTATATTTTCACCCCCAAATAACTTCCAATCACAACCCAATCAACTTGTACTGGGAGACTTTAACAGTCACAGTTTACTCTGGGGCTATGCAGATTCGGACGCAAATGAAGACGCAGTAGAAGCATGGGCCGAAACAAGTGGCCTCACGCTAATCCATGATCCTAAACTTCCACCATCCTTTTAGAGTAAAGTTTGGAAAAGAGGATATAACCCGGATATCTGTTTTTCAAGTAACAACCTCGAAGACCGAAGTACCAAAGTAGTATAAAGTAGTAAAAACTCAGCATAGACCAATTGGTATAATTATCTTTCCAATTGTCAGACCACAAGCTATTTCATTCAGAAGGAGATTTAGCTTTAAAGGGGAAAACTGGCAAAAGTATGCAGATATGCTAGATTCTGAGCTGCTAAGTCTTAAACCAAAAGTAGAGAACCATAAAAAATTTGTAGAGGTACTCAAAAATGTGTCTAGAAATGCTATCCTCAGAGAATTTGGACAACAATATATTCCCGGGATGTCCAGCAAGTCCAAAGAACTAATGAAAACATACGAAACCCTCCATTCCACTGACCTTTTTAGCCAAGAAATGGTTGACCGCGGAGCAGTACTACTTCAAAAGCTAAGTCAAGTCAGACAGGAAAAGTGAATTGAGACCCTGGTAAAAATGGACATGCCACATAGTAGCAAAATAGCATGGCACCTTGTAAAAAAACTTAGCGGTGATCCAAAAGAACATAAACCATCTTGCAAGGTTACAGCAAACCAAGTCACTGCTCAACTCCTTATGAATGAAGGAACTAGGAACCGATATAAGAGCCCAAATACTAGAAGAAGATTGGATTCGGAGACAAACCACCTAGGGACTCCTTTTACACTAAAAGAACTCCACGACGGTACGAACAGGTTAAAAAACGGGAAAGCTGCAGGTGTGGATGATATAGGCAGTGAACAAAAATAAAGCATCTAGGCCAAGGAGCAAAAAACTGGATCTTGCAATTTTATAACACGTGCTGTAAAATTCCAAAATCATGGAGAAAATCTAAAGTAAATAGTCTTGTAAAAACCAGAAAAGGACCCAGAAAACCCCAGTAGCTACAGACCTATCTCGCTGTTGTGTCACTTTTTCAAACTATACGAGATACTCATACTCGCCAGAATAAAAAAAAATGTCGACAAGCACCATATCCCACAACAGGGAGGATTCAGTCCCGGCAAATCTTGCACCGGTCAAGTCCTTTTACTAACAGAACACATTGAAGAGGGCCTTGAAAAAAAACTTATTACAGGGGCTGCTTTCGTAGATTTGACAGCAGCCTATGACACAGTAAGACACAAAACATTGCTCCGCAAATTATACGACACTCTCAATGACCACCATCTGGGTAAGGTCGTATATTCCTTACTGCAAAACAGACGTTTTTTCGTTATGCTGGGGGGTAAAGTAAGTAGGTGAAGAGTTCAAAAAAATGGTCTCCCACAGGGAAGTGTTTTAGCACCAATGCTTTTCAATATATACACAAACGACCAACCTACACCGACCGAAACCAAGCACTTCCTCTATGCTGAAGATCTTGCAATATGTGCTTAAGGAAATAGTTTTGAAGAAGTGGAAGAGAAACTCGAAACTGCCTTAAAAACAATGACAGCGTACTACGTGCAGAATTCTCTAAGACCCAATCCCTCTAAAACCCAAGTCTGCGCTCTCCACCTTCGCGCAAAGGAAGCCAAGCGAAAACTCCAAATTGCGTGGAATGGTAATACATTAGAACACACAAACCAACCTATATATCTTGGAGTAACTCTCGACCGGTCCCTCACCTACAGGCAACATTGCATAAAAACGAGAGAGAAAGTAACAACTAGGAGCAGCATACTCAGAAAGCTAACGGGAAGTAAATGGGGCGCATGTCCTGGCGTTTTAAGAACAACGGCACCGGCATTTTGTTTCTCAACTGCTGAATATGCTTGTCCAGTTTGGGGCAGATCTGCCCACACCAAACAAGTCGATACTGCGCTAAATCAGACATGCAGGATAGTAACGGAGTGCATGAAACCAACGCCACTCTCAAATCTATATAAAGCAGCGGGTTTTGCAGAACCCTGAACACGCAGAGGCGTTGCAGAGTACATAGAGAAAATTAAACAAATCGCGGACGAGCGGCATGCCCTATACAAAGCTCGAACACCACGAAAGCGATTAAAATCTAGGAAAAGCTTCCAGGAAACAGTGCCTGAGTATTTTCCTCTTTCCCATGTTTAATGGACCGGTCAGTCCCTAGACTTTAAAACGTTGAAAACTATGAATAGAATAAGAACGGGGGTCGCTCCAGTAAAATCAAACATAACAAAAGGCGAAAAATCGACCAAGATGATGTGAACTGTGACTGGAGAAACAAAGAATATGGAACATCTTCTTACATGCAGAAACTGTCCTCATCTATGTACCCTTGAAGATTTGTGGCTCGCCAACAAAGATGGAACCGACGTAGCCCGATATTGGCCCGAAATTTTATGAATGACATGTCCGGACACGGTAAAGCAAAGTAAGTTCTTAACATTTTAATATTCAGAATATTAGCAGCGTAAGTAATTTGGCTGTTTATACCAGCGATATTTATTATTACATAAAATAGTATTATAGGCTTCCTTCAGGTACCACGAGCACAGTTATAATTCGACAGTAGCTTGTCCACTATATTAACACCACTTTTTGTATAATTATATTATACTGTATATAATCCCGTTATTACTGGTTACAAAATATCACCTGTATCTAAATTTAAATCTTCATTGTGATACATCGTGGACAAAAGCTGTAACGCTGGGCGTGCTACAATAATATATACAAGGCCTGAATCGCTCACTGTCGAAGAGAATTGGGCGGGGTTTTCTTAAACATATAGAAACTATATCGTATCTTAAATTCAAGCACAATTAGATAATATGAAATTATAATTTATTATTGGACGCCACCCCTGGTTTATCCTCGAAGGGGAAGAGCAAAAAAAAATTAAGATTTATTGAAAGTTTACAAGAAAACTATTCTTTATTATTTCTTAGTAATGAACAAAAAGAAAACATTAAAAGTTACGTCATCCCAAAGGGATTCCAAAATATTATTTTATGTTAACATTATCATAAACAAAAAATCTTTGTATCGTATTAAATTAAGAATTGGTTATAAAGAAAATGAATGTATATATATATATTAACCCCAAATTTCGAAATTTGTTTACATTGAAAATAATATAGTTATTTATCAACTAGGAACAATGAAGAAAATAAACCTTTAAATTAAATTAGAACACTTCACTATATTTTCATTTTTTTTGAGTTCATAATCATTTCTGTTGTCTTGAAAGTAGGTATAATAAAAATTGGTACAACCTTAATCTGTTCTGTTTCTCTTCTTATTTAATCAGTCACCAAATTGATTCAGCTACGTACTATATCAAATCACCACCATCCTAAATAAGAGGGGTTAGGGATTCCATAAAAAGATACTGCTACTGGGCCATGATCTGGAATAACTCCATAGCAATACTATCTTGCGACGAGTATTAGAAATATAATATCAGCATTATAGCCTCTCCAATAAGGGTCTCTGAATTGAGACCCACTTTGGAAACACGTCTTAACGGTTGGACGGTCTTAACAGAAAAGAGCGAAGCGCTATCATGGCGCCTGAATCTGGAAATTGGGCGTGAGTGACAAGTTGAAAAATATGCTCATCTACCGGATATATTTGGAAATTACAGAAGAATCCTTGAGTCGGCTACAGGTAGGTACTTGACAGATAGATGGGGCTATTAGTTTTATTAAAAAAAATATAATCGAAATATATAATGAGTTTCTTTTAAATCTTTTGAAACGGTTACACAGCCCTCCCCACGATTTCAACTGGGTACCAGCGTGGAATCGGACTAGGCATGGTGGCACACCATACTAACCTTTTCAAAAGTGGGAATAGATATACGGAGAGGTAAGACAAACAGAATGGACAAACGTAGCTACAATCTGGACTCACAGAATCCTTTTTTCACAACTCACGTGGGAACAACTCAAAGATTTCAGAACAAAGCGAAACAGAACGCATAGAAATGACTCAACTATAAAAATGTAAACAAAAAAAAATTGCATTCTCACTCTCAAAATGCATAGGGTTATTCACCTATAACCAATATCATGAACAAAGCGGAATAAAACAAAACATCTACAAATCATTATTTGAGACCAAATGCTCGCATTTAATCGAAACAATATAATTAAGATATTATTATTTGAAATTTCATAAGTAATATAAAGCAAAACATACTAGTGTTGTCACCAAGATACAAAACAGATAATTTACTGCGTAGTCGTTATGAGACCTAACACAATAAAACACAAAAAAAAATAATGTTATCGTTTGTTCGGAAGCGTAGAGTCTTTCATCTATGACTTAATCCACGAATAACATAAGAATAATAATACAATCGTATCATTAACACCATAAGATACAAAATACAAATGTGTCATCGTTTGTTCGGAAGCATAGAGTCTTTCATCTATGACTTAATCCACGAATAACATAAGGTAATAACGCAGCGCGTCATTATAGACACATTTAGAAATACACAAATAAAAGGAAAGAGTTACTAATAGTTCAAAATTGGGTACATTAAAGTTCTACAAAGACAAGCCTTAATAAGTTCACTGGGAGAGGTAGACATCAGAATTTCTGTAAGACACATCTATATTTAGAAACAAAAAAAAGGCTGATGTTTAGTTATTAGTATGACAACTAGAATTTGTGATAACTAACGTGTATCATCCGCCTATAATAGGGACAACATCGGTAGGTCAACTTCGGGTAGGGTTAACTTCGGGTAGGGTCAACTTCGGGTAGGGTCTAAATAATTCTAGATTACATAACTAAACAGGTATTGGAGAACTAAAAAAAGTTTTCTGACGCGGGAGGCTCTTATTCTAGATTTATTACTGAAATACAATTATGAATGGCTTATCATTCCGACGAGTCAACTAGCGGGAATCCGCTTACTTCATCCCTAGCCTTCCTCAGTGTCTGGCCATTCAGAATATAGGATGTTAGACAGCAATAATCTTTTCAAACATTATTTTGGGGCGTTTCGAATAGAGAGTCGAAATTCGAAGGTCTTCACACTAAGAATAAAACTTAGGCAAATGAACAGATACTATAATGAACTATCATTGGTAACTAGACAGAGGAATCTTGATATCTTTGGTATAGATACCAAAAAAAAATTACTTGGATTTATAAATCCGTAAAATAAGATAAATTGAATTTTGTATCCACTTGAAGACAACTAAAGGTATGTACAATTTAGTGTAATATAAACTAACATAAGCATAAAAATATCACATTCTACCAAGGCATTCTAAAAATAAAATGAGATTAAATTTTGCAAACACCCTTAAAATCAATATAGGTTCTTGGTCGGGGTAGCATAAACTCAAGATCTCGATCTATACAAACTAGAAAGAAAATGGTACCGAAGTAGAATAAGATAAGATAAAAATAAAATGTATGTCGAAAAGAAATACGACATATATACATATATATAGACATATTGAACACAATAAATGATCAATATTATAATAATAAAAAGTAAAACAGTTCAACGAACTGGGGTGCGAGCCAAACTGAGTTGCTCTGGAGATCGACGTGCGGAGTCTCCTACACTACTTCCAGAGGCTCGTCTCTTTGCGACAATATCTGAGATACACAAAATTATTAATTGGAATAGGGATAGGTCCACTAATCCACTTGACTATAGCAGGATGCTCCCTGACTAATAGTCAACACCACCGACATAAAACAAGGGTTGTCGAGACAGCTCAAAAAAAATTGAAACGTGTCAACTTCCTGAAGGGAAAGAAGCACTAAGGGACAGATTTGCGGAAGCAAAGTGGTATTCAATGTACTAAGTACTAGGGTATCAGTGCTGTACTGACCCCACGCCAAAAAAATTTGGAAAGGAAACGAATCCTCTCCAGGATAAAGTTCGCGTTAGCGCAAACTTCCTGTACACGGGCCACGGAGGGGTTGAATAGTCGCTGGAGAAGGTAGCAAAGATTAAGTACGCAAAGGCGTAAAGGGAATCAACTAAAAAATTAAAAATTAAGAATGGACTGAACATTTTAGAAGAAAGGTATTAAAATTTTAAGAAAACCGATTTATTCGGTTTCAGACAAATCTGAATTATCCGACGAAATACTGACAGGTTGATAAGCTTTTAGGTCTGAATAAAACAAAAAAATAAACAAAAATCACGACATATTTACATGCAAAATTAAACTGGATGCTCGATTTGATGAATCGACATCAGGTACAGTTCGTTGGCTATTAGGCACAACGACCAATGACAGATTTCTCTAAATATGGCTCTAACCTAACCAAAGTGTGGAACAGACCAGTGTTAAAGTTTCTGGGAGCGAAAAGAGGGATGCTTCCAGCTCAACAAAGGCGGGTGGCCAACTAAGTAGTCTTAGCAAGCTTCGCTATGGTTATCCACTAGGTAGACAACCTAAATAGCATCAAACAATAATAAAGTTGACTATGACAGTCAAGCAATGAATGAATTTCCAACCACTGGTTGAAAATTGAACTAACGCAAAAGAAGAAAGACAGGATGGCCAATAGTTCCATAAGAATATCCTCTGGGATTGATCACAGTGGAAAATTTCCAAGCAAGGGGACTTCCAGAAGGACAAAAAAAGAAAATAAATCCAAACCGTTAATACACAATCTTGGAAAAAAAGAAAGAAAAATGGGTATATGGCATACAAGCCACAATCGCTACACAAACAGTTCAGTCTAAGACTGATGTTTCCAAAAGAAACAAAAAAAGAATCGTAAGAGTCTTCCACGAAACAAAAACTTACGATAAGACTTAAAAGGAACGGAAGAATCATTACAATCTTCCAAAGAAATAGAAAAATATTACAGTCCATCGTCAATAATGAAAAAATCATGATGTTGGATGTAACACACCACAACAATAAAAAAAGGTTGAACAGTAAAACATTTTTGACACCTAATTGAATCCAATATGGTCGTCATACAAATCACAAAGAAATGTTTACCATTCTTTAGCAGAACTCCAACAGAGTCAAAATAATATAAACTTTTAATTCTCAGTGGGTCATTTAACGGTAGTACCAGAACTATCTCAATTGTTAAACAAACGTGGTCTTAACGTCGACATAAAGATAAAAGATAAATTCACAATAGGCGGCAGCGGGTTGTTTCACCTCTGTATATACAAAGAGTCACAATAGACAACAGCAAACTACTTCAACCTCACTTGTACCATATCGTGAACACAAGATAATAAATGAAAGCTTTTGAGCCTTAACCAAAAGTCTCAAAGCAAAAAGATATATGTGGTCTAATAAACTATTAGAAGACCGCAAAAATGTCAACGACAAAAAAAGAAAGCTGCTGGATATACCAGTAGTCTGATATCACACAAATAACTCAAGACACAATAATACAGGTCACGTGCCTGTACGTCCTACAGGACATCTCGAGAAAAAAAGGTAAAACCACAAAACAAAAATAAGTTCCAGTACCAAAAACATACTTCTACTACATCTGACCACACAAAGATATAAAATAACATAACAGAAGGATAATAACAATATTTCCGCTCTATATTCTCAACAAAGACGCCTTAGGCAGAGAGAAACGAAGTTATATCATTATTTCCTTATACTTGCAAAACAAAAGAACCATGGACTGTAAAATATAGAAAGCATTTTCCTCTTCAGGAAATAAAATTTTCTTTTCAAAGTACGAAAAAGTTAAACTATAAAAAAATAAATTTTTAAAATAAACGAAAAACAAATTAAAAAGAAAATTTAACAGAAAACAGACTAGACATTAAAAAAACATCCTAATATCAAAGAACTCAACTTCAAATCCTCGCAAAAAAATATTTCGCGTAAGTATTCTGCACGAAACCAGATAACACATTTTAAAATTAGGTAGGTCGGGACAGCCTGTATATAGATATAATTCCCAACTGTTTGCCGTAAATAGAAACCGTGAATCAAGGTCAAGAAATAAAATTCACTTAATTGATTTTTCAAATAACAAACGCTAAAAGCCATTCGTTTATTTAAAATAAACACAATAAAAATAAACACATTGAGGAATATATTATGAGAAAGAATTGAGGACTAGAATATAAAATTAAAATGCTTGAACATATAAGCCCGAATAAATTCAAGGTTTCAATCAATCTAAACACTTCGAAATATGGACATAAACAAAATTCATTTCTCTAACATGGAATGTTTATTTTAGACGAGTCTGTAAATACACAAATTAATATCGTTCGCATTAAGAATACCGACAAAAAGAAATTAAGCAGTGAATGTTTACATCACATCATTCCAAATACGTTTTATTTTGATCTCAGAAAATAGACGGAAATATTTCTACGTAATTTTACGAAGACTAAAAACGAATACATATAAATACTTTGCAAAAAATTCTAAAATAGTAGCAGTGTTGATTTAATGAAAAATTGGATAAAACAAATACACAATTTAACCAAAAAAATGGTTCAAAACATACAGACTTAATTAACCACATATACAGGGGGGTACAAAACAACTAATAATATTGAAAAAAAACCTGAAGATACAGGAATATTCAAAAGCCCCACACGCTGGGCGACATTTTGTAACAAAGGTACAAATGGAGCAAATCTAATACATGCCCCACGTCGGAGGGCACCATTTTGTAACGCTGGGCGTGCTACAATAATATATACAAGGCCTGAATCGCTCACTGTCGAAGAGAATTGGGCGGGGTTTTCTTAAACATATAGAAACTATATCGTATCTTAAATTCAAGCACAATTAGATAATATGAAATTATAATTTATTATTGGACGCCACCCCTGGTTTATCCTCGAAGGGGAAGAGCAAAAAAAAATTAAGATTTATTGAAAGTTTACAAGAAAACTATTCTTTATTATTTCTTAGTAATGAACAAAAAGAAAACATTAAAAGTTACGTCATCCCAAAGGGATTCCAAAATATTATTTTATGTTAACATTATCATAAACAAAAAATCTTTGTATCGTATTAAATTAGGAATTGGTTATAAAGAAAATGAATGTATATATATATATATATATATATATATATATATATATATATATTGTTAAGATGTGTTTTTTGTTTGAATGATGAGCAATGAGTATTTTTAATAATATAATATATATAGGGTTTTTATCGCGGTTCTCAAAGAATTAGCTTGTAAGTACTTTTTTAAATTATCTTTATTATAACTATTATGAAACACACATATATATCTAACCTAGTCAATGTAAATTTAAAATAAACTATCTTTAAACTGATATTCTTATAAAACTAATTAAATTCTATAGACAATCTAAAATTTAAACAAACTATCTTCAAAATTGAAATTGTTATGACACTAACTAAATTATATTAACAAAGTTTTGTACCTTTCTTTCACTGAATGCCTAAATGAACTATTTTCCACTAAGTATATAGATTCTAATCTCCACTGAATGTCTTCGTACTTCAGTTATCCTTGTTTTTTGTGAAATTACTTTTTTCAATTATCAGCTTCTACCAATTTAAGATATATTTTTCTTCACCAGCATCTATACACCACCAACCAAACCAGCAAACAGCATTTATATTTATTCTTCTTTTCAATATACCAATATCCAATTATTATAAGTTGATTTATATTAATCTCCAACCATAATATAATTTAATTTCTTCCAATATACTTTTATAATCTCCAATAATTATTTGTGTATAATTATAAATGTGCATTAATTATATGCATAATTTTTAATCTTCATTTAACTCACTATATTAAACAATTCGACTATTTGTACCTGATTCACTGACTCCAACTAACTTTCATATTTCTTACTAAACTTTTCTGACTGACTTCTTGAAAATTCTGAACAATTTACTTCAATATTCACTAACTAATTGTATCTTTCTACTAACTTTCATAATAAACTGGCCTGACTTCTGACTAAAAACTTAAAAACTCTTAAAACTCTTCTGACTGCACTATCTAAAACTTTTCTGACTAAAAACTTTCAAAAACTGCCAAAAACTGCCATAAACTGCCATAAACTCTTCTGACTGCACTATCTAAAACTTTTCTGACTAAAAACTTTCAAAAACTGCCTACTTGAATCCAAATCACGGGTATTTATATCTTTTGGACATTCTAGAACCATCTCGTAAGATATCATGTTCTATTCAGTTCTATTTAATACATGTCTGAATTTTCTGGAACAAACCATTTCGCAAACATGGCCATCTCCGGAGATCCAGAGAATTCCATTCTTTTCTATTAATAATTTTGTTGACATTTAGGCTTTTCAGATCAGAATATATAATTAAATTAGTAACTAACACTCTAATTTAATAAAATACACATTTCAAACAATATATTATTATAATAACCCCACTTATATTCGTATTATGATTCTTAATTTGACACTTGGAGTATGTATAGTTGGTTGCCTAGGCACATGGCTCACTTAAATCTATTTACAACATTAAAATACAATTTTTACAATTATTATATGCTAATTTATTAAAAATGCCCTCACATAAATATATTTTTATTAAATTCTCTAGTATATAACTTATTTAAAACAACCAAATATCTAATATTATGTAGTATATAACTTATAAATTATTTTCTATAAACCCTAATCGTCACAATACCCCAAAAATAATATTTAAAATAAATAATTTACTTATTATTTTTTTAAATATTAATTTTCTCATACCTTATTAAATTTAATAAATCAAATTTTTTTTTTATTTATTTAAAATGTGTTAAATACATCCCTGTTCGCTGTTTATGTCAAAACAGAGAACAACGGATCACAGTTCGGCTATTCTATGGTCAAACTGTCATGTCAAATGGAGAATGGATTTTATCAGAGAATAAAATATAACCTTAATTAAAAATATAATGGATATTGTGTTCTGTTTATTTATAGACAAAATCTAGGAATTGTTTCCATTCAAAAGGCTTTCATCCATATAAATTGGTAAGTTTTACACTTTTTATACAGACATTTACACAATCAATTCTGTATCTAACCCCAAATTATGATTTTTAGGGTACCAAACAATTTCCATATGTACACAATTCAACAAGTATGATGTCAAATTTATTCACAACAATGAAATCTACCATCTATTTAACAAATCAAGTCTATTGAATAAAATGGATATATCAGTAATCTGTTATAGTAACAGTAAGTATTTGTATATTAGTGTTAAAAGGTATAGAAAAAAATTATTCAATCTCTTCATGATACTTAAAGATGTCATTGATATGAAACAGGCCTCTTAGTCTGTTCTCTGCATCTATTAACACATAACTATTTAGTCCATTCTGATTTTCAATTGTATATGGACCTTCAAACATTGGTTGTAATTTCTTACAACGGTTTTCTTTAACATTACTTTTTCTAAGTGAACGAATTAACACTAGGTCTCCTTTTTGAAATGTGATTGGTTTTTTTATATTTCGATTTTGTCTTCTGATATATTTTTCAGCTTTCCTCCTAATTCGGTTATTCACTTTCTGCATTACTTGTTCTAACATATCCTGATTATATTCACTAATCCACTTTCTGTTTCCTATATGGCCAAACATTAAATATTCTGGTACTTCCTCTGTATTCAAATTATGTGTATTATTTAAAAAATATTCTACTTGTGGTATATGTTGCTGCCAAGTTTCATGTTGGTTTTGGCACAGTATCCTTAAATATTTTATAACTTCTTTAATATATCTTTCTGCAGGATTTGCCTGAGGATGTCTGATACTTGTAAAATGAATGTTGATTCCCTTTTTCTCACAAAATGTCCGAAATTTTTGGTTGTTAAAATATGTAGCATTATCTATTATGCAATTTCTAAATGGTCCTATTTCTTCGAAAAATTGATTAATATATAATTTTAATGTTTTAACATTTGTTCTGGAGCAGGGATATAGTTTAATAAATTTTGTATATAAATCAACTATCACTAGTATATGCTTTTTTTCTGTTGGACTGAGAACTAAATTTGAAATAAAATCCATGGAAACTGTATTTAGTTTTTCATATACAACATTAGATTTATATGTGTTCTGGTTTTTGAAATTCTTTTCTTTGTTTAGTTGACATATTGGGCATTGGTTAGTAATTTCCTTTGCTATACTTATGTCATTCTTTGCAAAATAATTGTCCCTAAATAGCATCCATAGCTTTCTTGAACCAATATGCATATAATTGTTATGTAAATTTTTCAATATTTTCTTTGCTAAAGTTCTAGTTATTACATATACTTCTATGCCATTTATTATTTTATAATATACCCCATCTTTCCTAAGGACTTTTTGTTTTTCACTCAAATTGATCTGATCTCTTATAATTTCTTCTTTAGAATATAATCCAGTATTTTCTACTAATTGATTTAATCCAATTTTTATTGTTCGCTGCCCTTTTTGTGGTGTATTTTCTAACCTTGATAAAGCATCTGCCACTATATTGGATTTTCCAGAAATGTATTTGATTTCAAAGCAGTATTCACTAAGTATTAGACTCCACCGATGTATTCTACTGTTTCCATATTTGTTATTTAATATAGACGTTAAAGCTTGGTGATCTGTTTCTATTGTAAATTCATTACCCAACAAATAAAATCTTAATTTTGTGACACAGTGTATTATACTTGCTAGTTCTAATTCTGAAACTGAGTAACCCTTTTCATGTGGCTTTGTAATTCTTGAAATGAATTGTATTGGGTATTCGACCCCATCATGTATTTGTAATAATACCCCTGATAATCTCTCTATTGATGCATCTGTTCTTAATATGAATGGCTGTGTGTAGTCAGGATAGTATATTTTCAAATTTGACAGAAAAATGTTTTTAATTTCTTGGAATGCTAGTTCTCTTCTCTGATCCCATCTCCATTTTACACCTTTTCTCAGTAGTTCAAGTAATGGAATTTCTTTTATACTTAGATCTGGTATCATCCTTTTATAATAATTAATTATTCCAATGAATCCTCTTAAAGTTCTTAAATTGTGTGGTGTTTTATATTCCTGAATGACTTGTGTCCGTTCTGGATCCATTTCGATTCCCTTTGTGTTAAGTTTATAACCGAGATATATTACTTCTTTTTGAAAAAATGTACATTTTTCTTGATTTATTTTTAGTCCAACTTTGTCTAATCTATTTATTATAATTTTTAGGTGTTTCTCATGATCTTCAGCCGTTTTAGAAAAAATTAAGATATCATCAATGTAGTGAATTACAAAATGTTCATATTGATCCAAAATATCATGAAGACATCTACATAGAGCACTGCAAGATGATTGAAGTCCAAATGGTACTACTTTGAATTGATATACTACTCCATCTATCTGAAATCCTGTATACTGTCTACTTTTTCTTTCTAGAGGTATTAACCAGAAACTATGCTGTAAATCGATTTTAGTGAAAAATGACATTCCTGTAATTCTTCCTAATATTCCATCTATACTCATTGGTGCTTCAAATTGCTTTTCAGTAATCTTGTTAATATTCCTTGCATCCAAACATAACCTGATTTCACCTGATCTTTTTCGTACTACTACTATGGGGTTAATAAAACGTGTGTCTGCCTTCTCAATGATCCCATCTTCTAACATATTATTAATTGTTTTGTTTACTTCTTCTCTGTATTTATATGGTATTGGGTATGATTTTGTTTTAAAATCTTTTTCCTCCTTAACTCTTATACTATGGATATAATTCTGTGCAATTCTATTTTCTTTATTGACAAGTCCCTTGTGTTGCTGCAATATGGAAATGACTATTGATTTATATTCTTCAGGGCAATTTAAAACTTTCATCATATCTTCTTCTTTACAAATAACATTATTCTTCATTATGTACTCATTATTCCTTGCTTCCAATTTTACGCACTCCGCCTCGTAGGCATCCATCTGCTTAAAATTTCCATTCCTTAAATATTCACTACAATAATTATTCTTTACATTCTTTTGGGACATATCCCTATCATCAAAATACATTTCTTCTTCATAAACATCACTATTTTCTTTTAATAATATCCTATCAACTCTTATTCCTTCTTCTACCTCATCTTTCTGCATAAATTTAATTATTTGCCCTTCCAAAGTTACCATTTTTTCTTCAAAATCTATCTTTACTTTCTTCTTTTCCAATTCATCATTTCCCATTAATATATCAACACATAAATCCTTGACAATAAATCCTTGCATATTAATTTCTTTATTAAGAATATTAATTTTAAAATTGGCTAGTTTATCAATTTCACCCAACTTCTTATTATTTGCACCAACAATTTTAATTTTTGGAATCTTTATTATATCTGATAGTTTTAATGTATTAAAAATAAAATTCTCCGAGACTAATGTACTTTCTGAACCAGTATCTATCATAATTTTAATCATTTTATTTTTGGCCAAAGCATTTATATAAATTAAATTAATAGATTCAATAATTTTCTCTTCATCTAAAGAAATAAATTCAGAAGGTTTTTCATAATAGCAATGGCCTAACTTGTAATTCAGAAAGTTTACTGCACAAAATTTTGATTATTAGAATTGTCAGATTGTATCTGACCACTTGGATCTGATGTCCTATGTCTTTCCCTACTATGACTTCTACTCACATTTTCCTGCCTTGTACTATTTTGTTCCCTGTCTTCGCAGCTTCTATTCCTTCGAACACAATTTACCTGTCTGTTATAGTTAGGTCGCTCTGTATTTCTTCTATTATTAAAATCTTGTCTATTATTATTAGTACTGTTATTAAAATGTTGTCTATTATAATTACTGTTATTATTATTAAAATTTTGTAAATTATTACCATATCTATTATATGATTGCCTATATTGTTGATTATCATTTTTATTATATTGAAAGTTATTATTGTTTTTTCTGTTGTTATTATTACTTGTCATATTGCCTCTTTGTATTCTTTGAATAAAATTAATAAAACTATCAATTGTTTGAATATTTTGTACAGTTACGGTTTGCACAACATCAGCATCAAAATGTCTAGATACATTTAAGACTGTTTCATCCTCTCTAAGTGGTGGTTCTAAATGTTTTGCAACTGTTATCAGTTTTAATGCATAATCTACCATATTTGATTTTAAATTGTGATTATACTTTCCAAAATATAGAATTTCTCTAAACTTTGCTTGCTCTAATTCACCCCAATAATAATTTAAAAATTTATTTTCAAATGTTTGAAAGTTATCTAAATCATTTTCAATACTAGCAAACCAAGTTGCTGCATTGTCATTTAATGTCACTCTAATATAATCTTTAATATCATTAATATTATTCACAAATCTTAATTTATGTTTTAAACTATTTATGTATACTCTAGGATGCAAATTTTTTATATTACCAGAGAATTTAATCCCAGTCTCATTTGTTAAATTTAAGTAAGGTCTCCCTATGTCTCTCATTTGTGAAATATCATCTATTCTCTGTTCCACATTTCTTATTTGATTACAATTTATTTGGATATTTTGTTGTATATCGTCTAATTTTTCTTCTGTGTTTCTCCTGTCTTCGTTAATTTTTACTTCTAAGTTACATTTCTGTAACTCTATTTTCTGTTCTATATCTATCTTATTATCTTGAATAATCCTCTTTACTTCTGTCCTCTCATTGTCTATCCTTTTCTTGTAGTCATTCCGTATACTTTTTATTTCATTTGCTACTTTTTTCTCTGCAGCTTCAAGTTTTTTATCCATTTGTTTTACAATTTTATTATTATTATCTTCTATTTTCTTTTCTAATTTTCTATAATTCTCTTCCAATTTCTGTTCCATTTTTTTCATGTCTTCTTTGACTTCTTTTGAATTCTCTTCCAATTTTTTTATGTCTTCTTTGATTTCTTTTGAATTCTCTTCCATTTTCTGTTCCATTTTTTTCATGTCTTCTTTGACTTCTTGTGAATTCTGTTCCATTTTGTGTTCTATTTTTTTCGTATTCTCTTCCATTGTCTTGTTCATCTGCATCAATAATGACATCAAAGCTGCCATATTGACATTTTCCTCTCTTTCTGGATTCATTTCTGCAGTATCTTGTGGAGCTTGAACTAAACTCTCCTCTTGTATAGGTTGTGTTTCTACTTCCACATCTTCTTCATTCTTTTTGCTTCTTGTACCTTTCTTTCCTTGAGACATTTTGAGACTTTACTTGTTCAAATATAATTAAAAATAAAATCTATAATTTTTTCTTTCTACTGATAATTAATTTAATTATATGAGAGCACTTATCTTCCCAAACTAATTCTTTTAAATAGAGAGCCCCACGTTGGGCGCCAAATTGTTAAGATGTGTTTTTTGTTTGAATGATGAGCAATGAGTATTTTTAATAATATAATATATATAGGGTTTTTATCGCGGTTCTCAAAGAATTAGCTTGTAAGTACTTTTTTAAATTATCTTTATTATAACTATTATGAAACACACATATATATCTAACCTAGTCAATGTAAATTTAAAATAAACTATCTTTAAACTGATATTCTTATAAAACTAATTAAATTCTATAGACAATCTAAAATTTAAACAAACTATCTTCAAAATTGAAATTGTTATGACACTAACTAAATTATATTAACAAAGTTTTGTACCTTTCTTTCACTGAATGCCTAAATGAACTATTTTCCACTAAGTATATAGATTCTAATCTCCACTGAATGTCTTCGTACTTCAGTTATCCTTGTTTTTTGTGAAATTACTTTTTTCAATTATCAGCTTCTACCAATTTAAGATATATTTTTCTTCACCAGCATCTATACACCACCAACCAAACCAGCAAACAGCATTTATATTTATTCTTCTTTTCAATATACCAATATCCAATTATTATAAGTTGATTTATATTAATCTCCAACCATAATATAATTTAATTTCTTCCAATATACTTTTATAATCTCCAATAATTATTTGTGTATAATTATAAATGTGCATTAATTATATGCATAATTTTTAATCTTCATTTAACTCACTATATTAAACAATTCGACTATTTGTACCTGATTCACTGACTCCAACTAACTTTCATATTTCTTACTAAACTTTTCTGACTGACTTCTTGAAAATTCTGAACAATTTACTTCAATATTCACTAACTAATTGTATCTTTCTACTAACTTTCATAATAAACTGGCCTGACTTCTGACTAAAAACTTAAAAACTCTTAAAACTCTTCTGACTGCACTATCTAAAACTTTTCTGACTAAAAACTTTCAAAAACTGCCAAAAACTGCCATAAACTGCCATAAACTCTTCTGACTGCACTATCTAAAACTTTTCTGACTAAAAACTTTCAAAAACTGCCTACTTGAATCCAAATCACGGGTATTTATATCTTTTGGACATTCTAGAACCATCTCGTAAGATATCATGTTCTATTCAGTTCTATTTAATACATGTCTGAATTTTCTGGAACAAACCATTTCGCAAACATGGCCATCTCCGGAGATCCAGAGAATTCCATTCTTTTCTATTAATAATTTTGTTGACATTTAGGCTTTTCAGATCAGAATATATAATTAAATTAGTAACTAACACTCTAATTTAATAAAATACACATTTCAAACAATATATTATTATAATAACCCCACTTATATTCGTATTATGATTCTTAATTTGACACTTGGAGTATGTATAGTTGGTTGCCTAGGCACATGGCTCACTTAAATCTATTTACAACATTAAAATACAATTTTTACAATTATTATATGCTAATTTATTAAAAATGCCCTCACATAAATATATTTTTATTAAATTCTCTAGTATATAACTTATTTAAAACAACCAAATATCTAATATTATGTAGTATATAACTTATAAATTATTTTCTATAAACCCTAATCGTCACAATATATATATATATATATATATATATATATATATATATATATATATATATATTAACCCCAAATTTCGAAATTTGTTTACATTGAAAATAATATAGTTATTTATCAACTAGGAACAATGAAGAAAATAAACCTTTAAATTAAATTAGAACACTTCACTATATTTTCATTTTTTTTGAGTTCATAATCATTTCTGTTGTCTTGAAAGTAGGTATAATAAAAATTGGTACAACCTTAATCTGCTCTGTTTCTCTTCTTATTTAATCAGTCACCAAATTGATTCAGCTACGTACTATATCAAATCACCACCATCCTAAATAAGAGGGGTTAGGGATTCCATAAAAAGATACTGCTACTGGGCCATGATCTGGAATAACTCCATAGCAATACTATCTTGCGACGAGTATTAGAAATATAATATCAGCATTATAGCCTCTCCAATAAGGGTCTCTGAATTGAGACCCACTTTGGAAACACGTCTTAACGGTTGGACGGTCTTAACAGAAAAGAGCGAAGCGCTATCATGGCGCCTGAATCTGGAAATTGGGCGTGAGTGACAAGTTGAAAAATATGCTCATCTACCGGATATATTTGGAAATTACAGAAGAATCCTTGAGTCGGCTACAGGTAGGTACTTGACAGATAGATGGGGCTATTAGTTTTATTAAAAAAAAATATAATCGAAATAAATAATGAGTTTCTTTTAAATCTTTTGAAACGGTTACAAAGCAACACATTATTTTTTGCTTTAGACATGTTTGACAGAATTTTACATTCATAGCGAAATCTTAACATGCTAGACTTTAGTGGTCTAGTTGCTGGAACAATTTATTTTTGCGGATAGTACCTATAGCTGTCAGTTTTTTTTGATAAAATTGTATATATATATATATATATATATATATATATATATATATATATATATATATATATATATATATATATATATATAGTGGCACGCTAGTTAAAAAATTATCCATAGTGATATTCCTATTGGTTCCTTGAATTCCCTGTTGATGCGATATTAGTTTCTTCGTCTGAGTCATAAGCTTCTAGAGGCTTCTGAATGCAATATACTTTATCATAGTCCGACTGGGAATCCAAATATTTTTCATTTTTGTCGACAATTTGGTTGGAAGAACAATATTCTAACTGATGGCTAAAAATCTTATCTTCGTCAGAATCATGGTCCTACTGCTCAGTGTCTGTGGCGACTGATTTTAACAAATATTAAAGTAACTGTTGTTCCTTTTCATAAGTGTTTATCTAAAAACACCAAAATTCAAAGGTAACGGCATGTAATTACGGTTATAATTTAATTACCTTGTTTGCGTTTAGTGTTTACGATAGTGCTTAAATAGTCATGTCGGTACCTGAGACCTATATTAACTGCTGACACTACAATATCACACTAACTAACGATGACTCCAGTCTCGATGAAACGTTAAAGGAAGTAAGGGTGTTTTTGGGGTTTTTATGGATATTATATGTATATTAGGGATACATATTATTATGGATACAGTGTTTGTCGGTCTGTGGGATCAAACGCGACTATTGGATGGTTAAAGACGTCTATTTAATGTAAAAAAACAGTGCTAGATAGAAAAGGGTTAAAATTATTTGGCAATATTTGGGAAAGACCGTATACTTTTTAATTCCTGAAATTTTTTGATAATAACATTGTTTAATTATTTACTATGCCTCCGACCCTTCTAGTCGCGAGATACTGGAACAGTGGCTTACAGGACAATCCTTACAGTAGGGATTTTCGGTACTGTACTTTTATTGAGAAAAGTGATTATATTTAAAGGGACGTAGATTACGTTTTCAATATACTAAAAATGTAAAAGATATGAGATTAAGATTAAAATTAAAATGTAATTAAAAACTAAATTAAAAACGTACGCTAGTACAACTAAGTTGAATTTATTGACTCATTGCGTTACAAAATAATATTTACAAAAAAGTGTATAGTCAGACTCAGAATTCTTTAAATAGAGACTTCGAAAAACTTTTAAACTGCTTTGTTCCTTCGAGCAACGTGTAGTATTTAAAACCAATAATACCAACAAGGGTTTGAACCAATGAGCATGAACATCGCGAAATAGTATGTACATGTAATAAAGAATTCACAAATAATTACGCGTTAATTGTGCTATAATACAGAGTTAAATGCAACAAAAGTTTAAAAAATTATAAAGAAAAACAAATTTCACCCATCTAAAATTCAGTTACATCAGAAGTGAAATGAAAATGATTTTCAAAGAAAAATAAATTTTTCATGTGGGCAAAAGATATGTAAGTAGGTCGAAATTTATTCTTTTTAAATATTTCATTTTATGACGAATCGACGTTTTCTCGCAATGGGTTCGTTAATAGAAATAATTGGCATTACTACTTGATGAAAATCTTCACCTATTTCGAGTTACGTCCCAGAACAGGTGGTCTTTGACTATCTCGCGAGGCATTGTTGGATAATAGGGTATTGGAGATAACTTCTTCGACCGAACGGTCACTGGCAATGAGTGTCACAGGTATTTAACAGACGAGTTACCTGGCCTGATAGAGAATATTCACTTGGCAATTGGACGAAACGTATAATTTCAACATGGCAAAGCACCATCGCAGCGTACAAAAAAATTTAGACGTGTGCTAAGTAATAACTATAGCGACAGTTGTATTAGATAAGTTAGTACTATGGAAAGATTTACGGGACTAACTCAATTGGACTATTTTTGGGGAGCATTAAGAATATGTTATATAAACGACGAACAGACAACACGAGCTAATATAAAAATTCGTATACAAAATTACTTTACCAGCGTTGGATCTAAAATTCTACAAGACGTTTAACAGTCCTTTTTTTAACCATATACCACTGTGTCTTGAATATAATAAGCCACATTTTGAACATTTATTAGAAAGTTGATATAGGTTATCAGTTAGATAAATATAATTGTTTAACTAATGTTTACTAGCATGCGTTTTATTTAATCTTTTGATATTCTTATTTCTGTTAGTGGAGGCTCATAACGAGCCGCCGACCCTCGCTCCGACCATAGGATCGTAACATATTATCGATCGTTAGGTAAAATAAATGAATTATTTTAAATGCGAGCATTCACTGCCAGTGATATGCTCTAGGCGAGGATACGATGCACGATAGTCTCGGTTATGAAGGGTATATACATAAGTATATACATAAATATAGTATGCATATAATGCATATATATATATATATATACATATATATATATATATATATATATATATATATATATATATATATATATATATATATATATATATATATATATACATATATTGTAGTAGCGTATTGTAGCGAGATTAAATAAAACGAGCGGTTCGAATTTATATAAATATAATTATTTATAAGTTTACAGTTCGCTAATATCTTTCAACTAAACTCTAACTCATAGAAGGTATGCTTATCTACAAAAGTTATTATGTACTAGAATATTCTGGAGTAACCCATCTTTAATTCGCCTATTTGACGGGTCGATCCCTCCTGCGCTTCATACATCGCTGGAAACTTCTAGTCGTTTTCGAGATGCAAGCGTTACACAGGCCACGCCAAATGCATGTTCGTAACACTGCTTCCCTCTTAGATCTGAGCATCCCGATCAGCCACTCTATATGTAGGCTCAGGATGGCGGAATCTACAGGACTCTCTACCTGTGCATGAACCCCTCAAGAAGAAATAACAGTCCACTGATTTGAAGGACACGATCTCTTCGGGTTAATGCAAAACACAGTAATTCGTACGCCGGTTTCTCGGAAGATTACTTCAAGCATGCTTCTGACAATCTTCCAGTCCAGATTTTCTAGTACATGGCATATCTTAGGTAAGGCCAAATTCTTGATATCATAATTGCACACAATTTTTTTCAAATTAGTTAGAGCACGCCATATATCCTCGTAGCTTGCCGTGTCTGTATACGACTTCCTGGTCCCTATATACAGCAAAGATCGAGAACCATCTTCTAATCTCAGTACTCTTCCCACTTTAGGCTGCTGGTTATTTAACTCGTCCAAACGACCGAATTTCCTATAAAATACGGATGAGATTCCTTTAGTCATCTCAAGATCTTGGGCAACACAGTGGGCTAGAGAGACGTTATGCGGAACACTAAAAAATCTTGCTGAACTTTTGTGGTCACGCCGAATCTAGCACTCTTTTTTAAATAATTTTAAACTGTTTGTCCTTGATTAGTGTAGTGTTATGTTCAACTTTAATTTTATGTTTATGACATTCTGCAATTGCCTCATTTATTGTGAGCCAAGCTATCCTGTCAATTTCAAAAATTTCTTATCAGCTACACTTGACGAATTAGATATATTTGAGATTGTTAAATAACATTCATATGCAATATGCTGTAGACTTACTGTACTGTTTAGTACAGGATCACTCGCTTTTACAACATTCAGTTTCCTATCGCTGGAAAAAACCAAATCCAAAAATATTCTCATTTGATATAGAATTACATTGATAAAATTTTAAATAACAAACTGTTTGGGCAATATCTGAGCTAGATCTCCTCATGGACAATAAACCGATATACCATACTCATTATTAAACCATAATGGGTTCGGTCAATTGTAGTCACTAAATACTTGGATATTAACTGAGAGAAACAGCTAGAAAATATTTTCAACGTAGTGGCACTGTTAAATATAAGGCATCAAGATTTATTTGAGCATTGAAAATTGTTAAATATTAGAACTTCACCTCCACTTAATTTCTTACTCGTTCTACTGTTTCTATCACTCCTATAAATGTTAAAATCTTTACAGTATCCATTATGCCGTTATTTAAGTTACTTACGACTAAATTAATTATGTTATAAGAGTAGCATGAAATTCTTTTTAGGAGATTAAAAAGTTTGGTACGAAGACCCACTATATCTTGATAATATACAGTTATTGGGGTATAGACTAGTTTTTTTTTGTTTAGCTACCACCACGGTTGCTACAATACTACGGTAACGAATAATCAAGTTAATCTCCCCAGCAGGCGTTCTTTCTGTTAATTCTTTTTTAGCCGCCTTGTACGCATCTTGTTCCGTTCGTGTCTGGTCCTTGGAGTTCTTTAATGTGGTTCTACGAAGTTTGCCTTTAGATTTAAGTGTTAATTTAACTGTAGCATTATTACATATGACTTTTATTGGTCTATTCTGATCTGAGGGTTTGCCTACTCGTATAACTCGACTTACAGTAGCTTCATGCTGCTGCAAAACAAAATTTCACTTACTTTATTACTTCAGAAATATTATAAATCATAAGATTATGAGATCTTTCTATGCGTTGCTGGACATCATAGTAAACATCACCTGATGTATTCTTAGTGTTATTGTCTTCCAGAGACACAATCTTATCCTTTAGTGTGCTTATTTATTCTTCCAAGGAAATAGCCAATAATGACGATGTCTCCTTCTTCATTGTGTATGACCGTATCTATTATTGACTGGCTTCTTATATCTACTCTTTGTG